>NC_068987.1:14894432-14904490 GCF_001194135.2 Octopus bimaculoides | reverse complement strand
ATATATATATCAGACAAAATTAAATAACAAAGTCAAGGCTGTGAGGAGTTTTCAGGACATTTATAAGGAAAGAGATATATATATATAGTATAACAACTGTTTCTGGGATATTATGGATATCCTTTCATCAGAGACGATGCGAGGTGGTTGAATAGAGATAAATATTTGAGTTCGAAATAAGGAAGTAGTATGGAAAAGGAGGAGGTGGGGAATATAGAGGGAAATAAGAGACTGAAAGTAGAAATGAAAGTATAAAATATATAAAGATATTGTAGTTGCAGTTACAATATTTGAGGAAAGTGGTATATAGAAGTGGTAAAAAAAAGTTTCTTGTATATGGTATGTAAGTTCCAATAGTAGTTCATGTTTAGTCATTTCAAAGTATAGAGTCTTGGATTATGTGTTGCTCATTCGAACGGGTTTTGTGATGTGAATGAAAATTTGAGAATGTATTGGTAGCATTTGTGGATAGATGCGGGGTGGGGGTAGATGTGTATGTTTAGAATGAGGAGATAGGTCAGTGAAAATGTGAGGAAGAAAGAAAGAAAAAAGAGAGAAAAAGTGAAAAGAATAAAAAAAGGTGAAGAAAGGATGAAAGAAGTAAGAAAAGGAGTGCTAGTTGGTGGTTAAGGTTATGTGAGAGAAGGATGGGAGAGGAGTGGGGAGGGATAAGAAGAGATGAGAAAGTAAGGAGTGAATAAATGTGAGATGTGCGAGTAGGGGGTAATATAATAGAGCTGCACTAAGAGAAAAGGGGTGTTACCAAAGTGAGTAGTAATTTTAGTAGTGGAGGGAAGAATACAAGGATGTCAAATTTCTATAAATAGACTTATGTGATTTATACGTTAGTGTGATAGGTAGGAGTCAGAGAGGAGGAAAGAAGATATAATGACATATGTACGCGAACACACGTACATATACATGCATACATATCCACACACATACATACATATCCACACACACGCATATATATATATATATATAGGATTGGCTGTGTAGTAATTAGCTTGCTTCCAAACCACATGGTTCCGGGTTCAGTCCCACTGCGTGGCACCTTGGGTAAGTGTCTTCTACTAGAGCCTCAGGCTGACTAAAGCTATGTGAGTGGATTTGGGAGATAGATAGAAACTGAAAGAAGCCCGTCGTATATATATATACATACATGTGTGTGTGTGTGTGTGTGTGTGTGTGTGTGTGTGTGTGTTTGTATGTTTGTGTATCTGTGTTTGTCCCCCCGTAACTTAGTCCTGGGGTCGATTTGTTCGACTGAAGGCGGTGCTTCAGCATGGCCGCAGTGAAATGACTGAAACATGCAGAAGAATAAAAGAATAAAAGAATAAAAGAATAAAAGAATAAAAGAATGTATGTATGCATAGATAAATAAATATATATATATATATATATATATATATATGTATGTATAAATAAATATATGTGTGTGTATACTTATTTACATACATTCATACATACATACGTAAATACATACATACATACGTACATTCATACATACATACGTACATACATACGTACATACATACATGCATACATATAGCAACATTATATTCTTCTAATATTAGACAATGCTTAATATTTATAGCAGTTCCTTTGTGCGTGAGTCTTAGTTCATAGATCGTTCAGTATGTCTTTTGTTATCTCATACTCCCATACCAGATAACATTACAATGCAGTTGCTTTATTTGTTCTTTATTTGCCTATGACAGATATGAAACTTTGCCAGATATTGAAAATCCTGCTGAGGGTTTCAAGTTTAAGACGTTTTCGCTTTTACTACATGATTTTTCATGTTAAACACGTAACATGTATGCCACATAATTCTCCCAATATGTTCGCTCTCTCTCCAACTTTCCCTCTCGTTGTCTCTGTCAATCTTCTGCGTTCTCCTCTTGCTTGCTGTTTCTCTTTCCTTTTCTCTTTCTGCGCTCATATTTTCTGTTCTTTCTTTCCCTTGTTCGCTTTCTAATTTATTGTGTTTCTTCCCGTCTATCTCTTACTTGTTCTCTCTCTAGTTACTTATTCTATATCGGTTATTACTCTCTTTTACTTATTCTATCTCGAAAGACACTTACGCTCATACATTATTTCCGTTTTGCATATCTCTGTTGATAGTACCATTTTACTTGCTGTTAATTCTCCCCCTCTTTCTCTTTCTCCCTATCTATCTATCTATCTATCTATCTATCTATCTATCTATCTGTTTTTCAGTCCATCTATCTATCTATCTATCTATCTATCTATCTATCTATCTATCTATCTATCTATCTATCTATCTATCTATCTGTCAATCTGTCTACCTGTCTATATATCCATGGCAATAGCCACTCTATTATTTCCCTTTGATCAGTTATATACATGTACATATGTGTGCATGCGTGCTTGAGTACGAAAGCGCGCGAGCGTGTATTACGTGTAATTTCAACCTCTTTGATTGAGTCTTCTGCTTTGGACAGTCAATTTCTGGTGTCGCTTTTATTTTGTAGTCAGCACAGCTAGACAGTTTACATGGGTAATGCAATAACTTTTTTCACCGTCTTCATCTATATTACATATATATTATAGATGATAGATAGATAGATAGATAGATAGATAGATAGATAGATAGATAGATAGATAGATAGATAGATAGACAGCCGAATTGGTAGATAGAGACAGACAGACAGATAGATAGATAGATAGATAGATAGATAGATAGATAGATAGATAGATAGATAAATAGATAGATAGAAGATAGATAGATAGATAGGCGAATTGGTAGAGAGACAGATATATATAGATAGATACATATATACATACATACATACATAATACATAGTACATACATACATACATACATACATGCATGCATACATACGGAGTAGAGAGATGGATATCATGATTTAAACACTAAACCAACTGGATATTGATCGTCCGTTAATTTAATGCTCAATAATGCTACCATCGAATCACAGTAAAGAACAACCAACAGCATAAATAACTGCAACGAAAGCAGCACCAGCAATAGCCAATCTATTTGTTTGTATTACATAACAGAATGCAACAATAAGAAACCGCCAGGTAAAAAAAAACACACGCATAAATAAAATAAATGTTAACTCACTTCCGAAAATCAATTACTTCTTTATTCGAAACTCCATTAAATCTTAGAATTCTACTTTATATTATTTCGCTATAAAAAAAAACAAAAGTATTTAGTGCATCTAAGAGAGTCGTTAAAACATTGACAAATCATCTTATTATTTGCCCGATATTGTCTGTGATCTGTTCGGTTCGGTTCGGTTCTGTTCGGTTAGTTTCGGCTTGGTTCAAATGATATCTTGTTCTCTGTGGTGATGTCAAATGAAAGTTGAAATATCTTAAATCTGGTATATTATATTTGCTTCAGTGTTTGAGTTGCGGCCATGCTTGGACACAAACCTATACACCACTTAGTCGAAAGAATGGACTCCAGTGCTTATTCAGTGGTTCTCTTTTATCGAGCCGCTAAGTTACGAAGACGTAGACATTCCAGCAACGGTTGTCAAGCGGTGGTGGGGTGACAAACAGAATGACAAACAACAAAATCATAGCTATAACATACATGTATATATATATATATATATATATATATATATATATATATATTTGTATGAATGTATGTATGTATGTACGTCTCCTTTCAGTTTACCAAATTCACTCACAAAGTTGTAATCGGCCCGGGGCTGTGGTAGAAAACGGTTACCCAGGGTACCACGCAGTGGGACTGAACCTAAGGTCACATTGTTGAGAAGCAAACATCTTAACTATAAAGCCACGCCTTTTTCCTACACACACGTGTGTGTGTGTGTGTGTGTGTGTGTGTAAATGTTATTTCTGACGCAATTGGTTATAAAGCGAATCGAAATCCCGTCACTGACAGCTGATGTCTCGTTGCCGAGTGCCTTGCAAGCTATTCGGAACCAATGTACTTTCTCCTCCGTTATGGCGCGTGGCTCAGTGGTTAGAGTATTCGGCTCACGATCGTGAGGTCATGAGTTCAATTCCCGGTGACGCATTGTGTCCTTGAGCAAGACACTTTATTTCACATTGCTCCAGTCCTCTCAGCTGGCAAAAATGAGCTGTACTTGTATTTCAAAAAGCCAACCTTGTCACATCCTGCTTTATGCTGCATCGCCTTGAGAACTACGTATCTGTGGAGTGCTCAGCCACTTTCGCATTAATTTCCCGACCAGGCTGTTCCGTTGTCATCGTAACCGACGGCATGATAATATTTTCTCGCCCTTGAGGATACCGATATGCAATTATCGAAACAAAGCTTTGCTTTCTGAATAGTATATGTCCAGAGAAAAAGTATTTTATAATGAGTTCATTTCTTCACTAGTAATATTTCGACAAGCTGCGTTGTAATCCTAATGACCCACCTTCGCTGTCTTCACAATCCGGAAAAGAATGCAACATTTTCAAAGTTAATTAGGAAGCATGAAAACAAAAGAGAATCGACAAGTTTCCTGACGGTGGTATAGACAAGCGACATGTATTTAAGAATATAACAAAAACTAATAATCTCTTCCTTACAGTGAAGCTCCACAGCGTCTAACATTCTATCGTATTCGTATCTTGAATATAGAGAAGGGACTAACAGATTTCAAAGAATATTCACGTTAGGAAACAACTATCAACCTATACCATTCATACCATAAACTAATTGCTTTCAAAACTACTGGCGTGAACAGTTGAACAGTGTGCACATTAAATATCTGCTCTTTGTTTATAACATACAATGTATGTACGTATGTTTGTATATATATATATATATATATATATATATATATATATATATATATATATATATATATATATATATATATATATATGTATGTATGTATGTATGTATGCATGTATGTATATATGTATGTATATATATATATAATCACAATTTAGGTTATTTGAAATATGTTTGTCACATATTTCAACTGCTAAAGGCAAATGCATTGCAGTCACCGTGAAGAAAAAATCTTTCTTATGGTAAAAAGGTGTGAAAACAGCCAGTTCGTTCAGTGTCCTTGTTTGTCCCCTCTATGTTTAGCCCCCTGTGGGCAATAAAGAAATAAGAATTTATGCAACCTTAGGCAGCCAAAAGTTTTCAGTAGTTTTTCAAATGTTTAGAACCCCACTGATAATCCCTGCTGCCCCTAAGAAACAAACCTTCTATACGAGCTCTATTCCAATCTCCTTCCGCCATTTGTCTATATCTTTGTTTACTGTTCTCAACGCAGCAATTATTACAGGTACGTTTACAGTTCTCATACTCCAAATTTCTTCCTGTTGCAAATTTTAAGGGATTGTAATTTTTGTTTTTCGTCCTCTTTCTTTACGATCCTTATTATTATTATTATTATCATTATTATTATTATTATTATTATTATTATTATTATTATTGCTAAAACCCCTTTCGGTCATGACTGACCATAGGATTGCACCTAGGAAGTTACCCTCCCGGGCTCAAGTCCGGACAAGGTTGTTTATGGAAGACCAGCAGTTGCTCATGCATACCACCCCCGCTCCACGACACCAGTGTTATCAAAGGGAAAGGCAAAGGGGCCGATATAGCTTGGCACCTGTGACATCGCAACTCATTTCTACTACTGAGTGAACTGGAGCAACGTGAAATAAAGTGTCTTGCTCAAGAACAAAACACACAGCTCGGTCCGGGATTCGAACTCACAACCTCACGATCGTAAGCTCCACGCTCTAACCACTGAGTCATGCGCCTTCACTTAATATTATTATCATTATTATTATTATTATTATTATTATTATTATTATTATTATTATTATTATTATTATTATTGCTATCATCATTATCATTAATATAATTTTAAACATTTCGGATGTTCAGTCTGAGTTTTACGCTGCCGATTACTCTCTAAATACTTCTTTAAATAATCGGCGACAGGGTACCACTATGTAGGTATGAAGGAAGGAAGGTAAGTAGGTAGGTATGTAGGTAGGTATGTAGGTAGGTAACCTATGTTTGTATGCATAACATAATGAAAAAGAGACATAAATCTGACGGCAAGTTCATCCCACTAAGCATTTGTTCAGACTATCTTTTTTGTTCCATATACGTTGACGCTGTTCACCTGATGGAACATAACCACCAGCTTAGCAACCATTCATCATCCTACCTACATCTTCACACAGATGCTCAAACGTTACTAACAAGGCAAAATATAACGAGCGCAGCACCACCACTTCCATCACCACCACCACCACCAACAACAACAACAACAACACCAGTAGCATCACCAAACCACCAACAATGCCATCTTCACTACTATCGACGCTTTCAGCAGCACTACTCCATCGTCACGACTGCAGCTAGTGCTACTACTACAAACACCACCACCACTACTACCACTATTACTGTTACTACTACCACCATTACAATCCCCCCCCCACCACAACTACTACTATTACTACTACTACTACCATACCCCCCCACCACTACTATTACTACTACCACCACCACCGCTACCACTGCCACCACTACTACTACCGCTGGCACTGTTGTTGCTGGTATTGCTGTTGTTGTTTCTGTTCTTGTTGCTGCTGTAGTTTCTACATCTACAAGAGCCACTGAAAAAGTACATCGGCCACTTTGGCTTCTAACATCAGCTAAGACACCAAGTGCCACGACAACTACCATTACAGCCATTACAACTACCACCACGTGGTCATCACCACCACCACCACCACCATAAGCATAATCGCAACTACCATCAACACGTTCACCATCCGTCACCAACACCCCCACTATCACTACTACTACTACCACCGCCACCACCACTGCCATCATCGTGCCCACCATCATGGCTAACATCACCAGACGTCATTCAGATTGCCATGGAATCACCACCATCATTATCAGTAGCATCACTACCGTCACCATCATACTCCCGCCACTATCACCACCATCGCCGATACCACAAGCAGCAACACCATCAGCATCACTATCATAACAACGCAACCACCAGAAATATCACCATTACCATCGCAACACCACCACCACCATCAGCACTACAACCACTACCATAACTGCTACCATCACCACCACCACCACCACCACTACCATAGCCTAGGTCACAATGATTGCAGCCACCGGAACATCGAAACCACCAATGCTACGGCCATAACCATCACTACTACCACCACAACCATCACACTCACCATTAGCACCACCATGACTTTCATCAAGACCCTCAACTACCACTACCAACGCTACCACCATCAATATTACTATTATCAGAACCATCACCAACATCGTCACCAGGACCACCATCGCTAATACCATCATCTTCATTACCACCAGTATCACTACTACTTCCACCACCACCGTCTTCGCCACAACCACCACCACCACTCCTAGCACTATGACCACTACCATCAGCATCATCAATATCGTCACTACGTCACAACCATCACAACCATTACCACCATTAATACCAACACCATCACTACCACCACCACAACCACCACCACAACCACCACCACCACCACTCCTAGCACTATGACCACTACCATCGCCATCATCATCGTCACTACGTCACAACCATCACAACCTTTACCACCATTAATACCAACACCATCACTACCACCACCACAACCACTACCACAACCACCACCACAACCACTCCTGGCACTATGACCACTACAATCGCCATCATCATCATCGTCACCACGTCACAACTATCACAACCACCACCGCCCCCATCAATACCCCCACCATCGCTACTGCCACCACCACCATCACCACCACCACCAATAACAACAACAACACCACCTCCACTAACTAAACGTTATTGCCCCTCCTAACAACGTTATTCAGCCTGTCAATGTCATTACGTCATGACACCATTTACATCTGTCACACTGTATAATAAAAATAATCAATATGTCACCTATAAGTGAGTGCTATATTGATTCAAACAGCATTCAACAATTTCACCGTACAATTGCTGGATGCTTTTCCTTTTCCCCCTCGCTGGTAATTTCTACTTCTTGCTTTTCTTGGCTTCGTTGTTGCTGTTCTTATTGTTGTTGATGTTGTAGTGATTGTAGTGGTGGTGGTGGTGGTTTCGGTGGTGGGGATGGGGGTGGGGGTGCTGGTGTCGGTAATTCTAGAGATTGTTGATGGTGATGCTAATGGTAGTAGTTGTGGTGGTTGTAGAAGCGGTGCTGCTGGTGGTAGTGGTTGTGGTGGTGGAAACGATGGTTGACGATGTTGGAGCAAGTGGTTGTCGTGATACTGGTGTTGTGGGTTGTAGTGGTTGTGGTGGTGATTGTGATCGTGATGCTGGTGTTGGTGAAGCTGGTGATGATGGTAGTGTTGGTTGTGGAGATGGTGGGTGATGTCATGGCGGTGGTGGTGGTGGTGGTGGTGGTGGTGGTGGTATTGGCCATTGTAGTGTTTTTGCTGCCTCTTTGTTGATGTTGTTGTGACTGTTGTTGCTGTTGTTGTTGTTGTTGTTGGTGGTGGTGGTGGTAGTGGTGGTAGTGGTGGTGGCAGCTCTTGTGTGTGATGATGATGGTTGTGGTGGACAAAGTGGTGGCCATCATAATTTTGTTGTAAATGCTGCTGTTGCTACATTATTTACATTATTTATATTTGGCGTAAAGGTTAAGAGCGCGGGTTACTAACCCTAAGATTCTGAGTTCGATGCCAGGCAGTGACCTGAATAATAATGATAATAATAATATCACTGTGAAAACAACATCCATTCATGAATTTATTTATTTATTAATTTTTTTAAATATATATTTATACCTGTGAATTTGCGTGTGTAAGCTGGGAACGCATACAATGAGCTTCTCTGCCCTAGGTATACGGAAAATACTCAGAGAGAAATGGAAGATAATTTGAAGTTCTTTCTTATCTTTTTCTTTATAGTAATAATAATAACAACATCGAAAAACACCTTAGGAATGAGAACCCAAGTTCCAAATTTCCCCAAGACACCTGATGAAGGCTAGAGGGTATATCAGCCGAAACGTTGTGTTAACAACAAGCAAGATGAGGACAAATATCCATCAAATGTAAATAATGTAAATAATGTACATAATTCCTCATCACTTAAATATAGAACTGTATGCTGCTGTTGCTGTTGTTATTGTCCTTGGTGTTAGTTGTGGTGGTGGTGGTGGTGGTAGTTGTAGTGGTAATGGTAGGGGTGGTGATTGTGGTGTTGGTTGTAATGGTGGAGGCGGTGGTGGTGGTGGTTGTAGTGATGGTGATTTTGGTGGTAGTGGTGTTGTTGTTGGTGGTGATGGTACTGGTGGTCGTCGTCGTCGTGATAAACGTTGTTATCGTGTTGCTGGTGGTGGTGGTGATGATGATGATGATGATGATGATGATGATGATGATGGTAATGTGACGCTAGTAATATTACATATTATTGCTATCCTGATTAATGCTGTTGTTATTGGTGGCGCTGATGCTAGTAATTTCGGCATTGATTTTGATGACGATGATGGTGATGATGATGATGGTGATGACGCTAAAGGCGACGGCGCTGGCAGCGGTGCTGGTGCAGGAAGTTGTGTGCAAGATTAGCAGGTATTTGAGTAATACACATTAATACGCTTAATGTGTATTTGTTTTCACTTTTAAGCGTTCTTGTTCCTTCGTCGACATCAACATCATCATCATCATCATCGTCAACTTCATCATTGTTATCATTATCATCATCGTCCTCGTCGTCGTCATCATCATAATCATCATTGTCATCATCATAATTATCATCGTCATCATAATCATCATCGTCGTCATCATCGTCGTCATCATCGTCATCCTCCTCCTCCTCCTCACCATCATCATCATCGTCCGGAACATGTACCAATATTTGAAATACTTATATATATATATATATATGATAGAAATATGTTACAAAAACAAAATAGAAACTACACGTGGAAATGTAAGGGGAAAGTAAGAAGAAAAATAAAAGAAAATGCACATTGGAAATCAAAAAAAGTAAAGGCTTTTTATGAAAAGTAACGATAGA
>NC_068987.1:14890878-14891874 GCF_001194135.2 Octopus bimaculoides | reverse complement strand
TATATATATATATATATATATATATATATACAGAGAGAGAGAGAGAGAGAGAGAGGGGGAGAGAGAGAGAGACAGAGACAGACAGACAGAGGTTCACATGCACATCAGTGTGTCATACAGCTTCCATATAGCAAGCACCACTCATCAAGTATTGTTCAATCGATGCTGTGGTAGAATATATATTTTCTCAAAGTGCCGGGTGGTAAGATCGAACACGGAACAAAGTGTTTGCGAAGAGAACTCCGTAAACCCACGACCACGCCCGTCAGTTCTTTCCTAGAATCATGTCTTACGTGTCTCGTAAGATTTTCAATCGATAAATAAAAGTCTATTTAAACGACGTCTCATAAATCTGATTATCAAGATGTTTTATCGCACGAGCTGCAGTATAAAGGGGAAAAAAGATAAAAATATTGTTTGCCATAATTAATTGGAATGTGAACAAAAGTCTTCGTATTTTACAAAATTTGAAATATGTTCATGCTGATGCCCTGCAAGGATTCAATATGCGCTAGGTGTTATCTGTCATTTATGCAAATCGTATTCATATTGCTGCCATTAACAAACTATTAAAAAGTATGCTGGTGAGATCAAAAGAATATTTATTAATTTATTATTTTTTTTTTTAAAATTGTATTAGTATGGTTCAGGAGGAAAGGTTTATGTCTATGGTCTTCAAGGACCTCTTGATACTGATGAGATACACGATTATTTTTCACTTGAGTAGTTACAAGTTGACGACTGCAGCCAAATAGGAAATTTTCCAGATAGAATATTAATGCAATGTTATCTTTTATCATTATTTTTTTACTTCACTACTTTCAGTCATTGGACGGCAGCCATGCTGCGAACATATCGACAACAGTACTTATATTGTTTAAATTTGATACTTATTCTATCGTTCACTTTTGTCGAACTGCTAGCAAACAGGAATGCAAACAAACCAACACTTATAAAACGGTAACAAACACACAAGGACACACATTGATTTATATA
>NC_068987.1:14885677-14886515 GCF_001194135.2 Octopus bimaculoides | reverse complement strand
GCTTGATAGACAGACAGACAGACAGAGAGATAGATAGATAGATAGATAGATAGATAGATAGATAGATAGATAGATAGATAGATAGATAGATAGATAGATGTGATAAATGATATAATAAAACTACTTTACATACAATAACAACGACTTTTGAGATCAGAATGTGCTAATCTGTCTGTTTCGTATTTGTGCTATTACGCAGTTAATCCATCAGAGACAGCGTCTAGCAGATTACAAGCTGGCTGGAAAGTGTATAGTGCAGTTAGATTAGCCAGCAACAGAAATCAAAGAAGCCAAGTCTTTCTGCTGATATCGCAGTAGTAAGATAAGGATGTTCAGTCCAGTCTATTCAGATATGAAGCTAATGCCAATAAACGAGTTTATAACATGGTTGATTTCTTTTAAACACTGATTTCTTGTGACATGACTTGGCTCAAAACCACATGCTTGTGCGGAGTATGTGTATATTGCATGTATGTATGTATGTATGTATGTATGTATCCATGCATGCATGCATGCATGCATGCGTATACACGTGTATATAATTGTATTTGTGTTTGATGAAAGCCAAAACTTTGCAAGTTAGAAGAAATAAGTCGATGGTTTGTACTTTTATCTTTATGCTTTCTTTTCAATATTTCAGGGTTATGACCTCTTCTTGAGGAAATCTTCGGAAAATTGAAATACAACATAAACATACAAGCGTTAGGCTTGCATTTTTTTTATAACTCACATTGTTTTGGCTTCCAAAATAATTTAAAAGCATTTATCTACATCGGACAATGCTTTATGCAAATTATACTACATTTACATTTATATATATATATATATATATATATAT
>NC_068987.1:14882062-14885279 GCF_001194135.2 Octopus bimaculoides | reverse complement strand
TATATATATATGCAACATTTCATGGTGTGGTACTGCTACGCGTGAAGTCTGATGGAGTAGACATAAGATCAAAGTGACTCCATTACTGATCATCCTGTTTATCTATGCCTTGTATTTGCCATATGCTCTTTCTCATTTTAAGACACCTGATGCGTTGTAGTAGAGGCGTGGCTGCTATCTTTAGCAAGCCGAACATCGTCTCATATTGGCTCACGTACATACATATGTACGTGTGTGTGTGCGCGCGTGCGCGTGCGTACTATATTTGATTGAATTCGTCCATCAATGTTTCTTATTTTACTGATTCCTAAAATGAAAGAAAATACATTACGGGAACCATTTTAGTATCATTCACCAGTTGTCGTGGCATTGTTAGATATGCATTTCAGCCTCGTTAGGCTTCGTCAGCAGCAAATATCCAACTCCCGCCTCCTGTTACTGATAAAGTAAATCGGTTTTCCGGGTAGATCACATCGTCTCATTATATCTCCTTCTGCAGCATACATTATCCACATCTGATAGAGGCTTGACATTATTTAATGGCTTTGTTTCACTTGATAATAATAATTATGATAATCGAAAAGAAAAAAAATGTATTGTTCTTTACTTTGTTTCACAGCAATCTTTCACCCTTTAAACTTATGAAGGCCCTCCTGATTTTTATCTGGTACCGTATGAATTATGGCATTACATTTTTTTATCTAAAATTTCAAATTTAATCATATTTTGATCCCGTCGATAACGGTTATAACATTAAATATATATTTTTGGTATTGGATTTGTTATCTCCCCATTAATGGTTCATAATTGCCTGTTTCTTTCAAATGTGTATCTACATTGACGTCATATAGGCAGCTGACTTTTACAATGGCGCATGCTTTATAGGTTTTCATTCCCCAAAATAGCAATATCAAATCGGCTGTGCCTCGTTATATTCGCAGTTTTAACTTCGGATTTCACCAATATTCTTTTGATCGATGAGTCTCACTGTGATCGTTTTTATTGTTTGCTATATGTTTTCCTTTAGTATCTTATTTTATTCCTGATTGCTCGATCGAGTGCATTATTCGCCGTGGAAAAGTATTAATCCCTGGGACATTCTCTAACATTTTGCAGTCATATGACAAACGTATTCAGTTTTTATTTGGCATTGCCAACATTTTGTTGTCAGCTGATGTATTGTTTTCTTTTATAGAAGACGCTTGATGAGATTCTCGCTCCTAGGTTACATAGAGATGATCTTCAAATAAAGATGTTATAAACCTGTCGTTACTCCATGCCAGGCTTTTAGCAGGTTAATTCTCTTTATGGCTAGTATTTTTCATTTCAAGCACCCATTTACAACCATATCAGTTTTTTTCCCCCGATGCAGCGTTAAGTAGGGTTTCTAAATACTCCATGGGAGAAAGGTCAGTGACATTTTTTTTTGTTCTTTAATTTCATATTCCTTCCCAATTTCATTAGACATCCTAATGATGTTTTCAGTTTGGTTTTTGAAAACTTGAGCAAGATAATCGGTAAACTTTTGTTCTCTTCAGGAAATTCTCTGTTGGGTTTCATATATTGATTTCAACTTTTGGCACATAGGCAGTAATTTCGGCGAAGGGAGGAAGTCTATTACGTGGACTCCAGTACTCAACTGGTACTTATTTTATCGACCCCGAAAGAATGAAAAGCAAAGTCGACCACGGCGGAATTTGAATTCAGAACGGGAAGACGGACGAACAGCCATTAAGCATTTTGTCCGGAGTGCTAACCATTCTGCAACTTGCAACAGGTTTCATATCATATTACAATAGATTTAAGGTCAAAGCTCTTTTCGTTGTGTGGGAAATATAATCAGTCTACGTTCCATTTGACACTGAAATAAAAAAGATTAAGTTCTTTGGTCCATCTCACTTAGACATCTGCTGTGTCCAGTTCAGAAGGCCAAATATTGGGGTCAGGAGAAGGATTCCTAAGGGCATGGCACTGATGTAATTGTTGTTGGCTATGATTTATCTTGAATGTATCTTCTCTACTCTTCAGAAATATTAATCGATTGACCAGTTGTTGTTCATTAAGTATAATGTATAATCATCTTATACATTATACGTACAGTACATATTTTGTTATATTTGTTGCATTATTCGGGTGTCGGCTCAGTGGTTAGAGCGTCGGGCTCTCAATCATGAGGGAGTTAGTTCGATTCCTAGATCGCGCTATGTATTGTGTTTTTGAGCGAGACGCTTTTATTTCACGTTGCTCCAGTTCACTCAGCTGTTGAAATGAGTTGTGACGTCACTGGTCTCAAGTTGTATCGGCCTTTGCTTTTCCTTTGAATAACATAGGTGGCGTGTAGAGGGGAGGCTAGTATGCATAGGTGATAGCTAGTCTTTCATAAACAACCTAACCCGGATTTGAGCCACGGAGTGTAACTTTTTAGGTGCAATCCCACGGTCATTCATAACCAAAGGGAGTCTTTACCCTTTTATTTTATGAATTCGTTATTTTTTCCTCTTATTGCAAAGTACAAATTTAAACTCATTTTCAAAATGTGTCAAACTTGAGCAATGAGATATAATTTCTTTCTCTTTTTCTTTTGTTGTATATTTGTATAATTGTATGTGAATGTGTGCATTTATGTACGTTTGTATGTAAATAAGTATGTATTCCCAGGTACACGTATGTATAACGCATTTTTAAAATTCCTACTTTGCCTGTATATGTCATTGTTTGAATAAATTAGTACGTCTTGACTTCACATTTTTGTATGCATACGTTGGTATGTCTATATTTTTATAGTTCTACCCATGGCTTGTAACCTTCTAATTAGTCATGTCTTTTCTGATTTTCTTAAATCCGTATTCTCAAGACAGGTTTCTAAGGTATTTTGTGGTTAACTCCTGTTCCTGTAGAGTTTGCAAGAGCATATCCTTTAAAATAAGAACCAGTACAACGACCGTGGGTCTAGTATAGATTACTCTGGTTATTTATGTTATTGACCATCTGAAGTTTTCTGACAGTAGGCTTCCGCGCAGTTTCCATTAAACTTACTCAAGATACCGGATGGTGGGCTAAGCCTTGAACCTCTCTGCTACGAAACTAAATTCTAAGCCGCACAAGAATGGCTGTGTTAATAAAATAATTGACCAAAACACCTGAACAATGAGAAGTGTGTGTGCATATTTTTTATACGTATATATATATATATATATATATATATATATATATATAT
>NC_068987.1:14878477-14881075 GCF_001194135.2 Octopus bimaculoides | reverse complement strand
AGAGAGAGAGGGGGCAGAGAGAGAGAGAGAGAGGGGGCAGAGAGAGAGAGGGGGGGAATACAGCAGCAACAAAATAAAACAAAGCGGAACATAGAGAGAACATTTCAATGAAAACTGATGTAAACAGAGCAACTTGTTCTCTCATCCAGAAAATTAAACATGGGTGAAAAATGTAGTGATGTTGACGGTTATGATGAGGACGAGGATGATGTTGATGTTGATGATCATGACTATGATGATAATAATAATAATAATAATAATAATAATAATAATAATAATAATAATAATAATAATAATAATAATAATTATTATTATTATTATTATTATTATCATTATTATTATTATTATTATTATTATTATCATTATTATTATTATTATAGAAGCAAAATTAGCAGCAATAATAAGGATGATGACGGTGATAATAACAAATGTTGATATTTATTCATTATTTATGAAGACGATGAAATATTTGTGATGATGCTAATGGGAGGTGACGATGATGATGATGATGACGACGTTGACGATGATGACAACGACGATGAAATGATGCTGGTGGTGGCGATGGTGGTGGTGGTGGTGGTAGTTGTGGTGGTGGTGGTGTTGGTGGTGGTGGTGGTGGTTGTGGTGGTGGTGGTGGTGAAGAAGATCAGAAGATGAGGAGGCGGAGGAGAAGAGGGGAGGAAGAGGAGGACGACAACGAAAGCGATGATGATGATACATGATGATGATGACGATGATGATGATGACGATGATGATGATAATGACGATGGTGATGATGATGATGATGATGATGATGATGATGATGATGATGATTTGGATGAAATTATCCTCATAATTATCAATCGCCTACATTAGAGGAAAACAAAACAAAACAAAAAAAGCACATGAATGAAGCACAAATATCAAAATTCCTCACGAACCACGCAACACACAGAGAGCAACGTTACTAACAGCTGTACACATTTTACCTCACGTACTTTCTGGATAAAATAAAGAAAAGAAAACATAAAACAATTCCAAACCAAAACACTGTATCATTAATGATATCTCTATAGACAATCTATACAAACTACAACCAGCACTGATTTTTATTACGTACCGAGACGCCAGATGTAAACAAACAATGTGATCGAAGACGAAAACAGGTAGTGGACGTACATACCATATTTTAGGGGGCTTTACCCCTTCATCAGCACCTATCTAACCCATTGATTATCGTCGAGCACATTGCTTAACCTTAGTAAATAATGTAGAAAGTGCACTGCCAACGCACACACATGAACTCACACATGCACACACACACACATACACACGCACACACGCACTCACATGAACTCACACATGGACACACACACAGACACACGCACGCACGCACAGACGTACGCACACACACACACACACATTCACTAATACCCCCACACGCGCACACATAAACGCACTCACACGCACACACGCGCACACACATGCACTCACACATACACACACTGACACACGTTCACACGCACATCCATACACACGCACACGCACACACACAGACACGCACGCACTCACATGCACTTACGCGCAAACAGACACAGATGCACACATACATATACGCACATGCACACACACACATTATTGATAGTCTCCTGTGTACAAGGAAGACGCTTCTGCTATTTCTTGCTGAACAATCTGCACAGATGATTTGCTTATAGCGATGATCAAATATTTCTGCTGCACATAAATCTCCATCCCTGCATCGAACTGACATTCGTCGTACAGGGACTCAGTGCGCCACACGCTGGATATCGAAGTTATTACGTAGCAAAGCGTTTTGCTCAAGAGAGCACAACACAACACCCGATCCGAGAATCAAACGCACGCTCTCGCGAAGGTAAGTTAAGCACACTAACCACTAAACCAAGCGCCCTCATATCATAATTAATAATAATAATGTACTGATGCAATAATGATTAGTAATTAAACTTTTCAGATTTTATTTAATAATAATGATGATGATGATGATGATATCCTACGTAAAATACTGTCTATGGGATCTCAAATTTTAAAGCAAACACATAATTTTCTTATGGTTTCTTAAACATTCACTTGAACAAAACTGTACAAATACAAATATATGGTACCCTAGGCATAACACCTACATGAACTTCTAACTTGTCTCTTGAGGTCTCTGGGTGAGACTTGGATCCAACTTGTACAAATGCAAAACAAAAGTCAAACATAAAATAATAATAATAATAATAATGATAATAATAATAATAATAATAATAATGATAATGATAATAATAATAATAATAATAATGATAATGATAATGATAATAAATTTTATTGATTATATGATATACGCTCAGCTTATTATCGAAAATAATCAATTCGGAATGGATACGAACAAAGAACTTGCGCCACCACCCGCATCGCTCTTTACTAAGCGTATATATGAATGAATAATGGTTATGTTTTATCGGACGATCATAATTTACAAATAGAAAAATATAACTGGAGTTGTAATCTGAATCTCATCAAGAAAAGCATAAAGGAAAACCACACACACACACACACACACACACACACACACACACACACACACACACACACACA
>NC_068987.1:14877707-14878340 GCF_001194135.2 Octopus bimaculoides | reverse complement strand
AGAGGTACGCACTTTCTCAGAAAACAAGGTTAGAAGCAGATTTCTTTGCGATCACAGTCGATATTATAACATTACTTATATATATATATATATATATATACGAACACATAAACACACACACATACACACACAGACACAGACACAGACACAGACACACGCACACACACACACACACACACACACACACACACTCACACACACATAAAAGTAATGTTCGTAGCCACTTCAACACGGCTGTTCTGTTTGAACGGACTTTACTGCGATTTTTTAACCCTAAGAGGACATCTCCGCTAGCTGGTTAACGATGCACAGCTGTATCCGTTATATTGCGAACAGGGGAGTGAACCCATTCCGCCTTCTGGCGACGGGTCCAGCAGACCAGCCTATTTCTGCCTTGTTGAAGTGGCTACGATCATTATTTGTTAGTACAACTACTGTATTGATCTCAGAGAGATTTTAGAACTAGCCTTTTGCGAGAAGAAGCGAGCTACTGCCATCTCTAGCAGACGAGGTGTCCAGCACTGAAGAGAGGCAGAAATAGTCCAAAGACAGGCTGCACTGCTGGTCCCGTCGCTAGAATGTGGTAGGGGTTCGCTCCCCTGCTCGCAGTATATCGGATTCAACTATGCATCG
>NC_068987.1:14869008-14877697 GCF_001194135.2 Octopus bimaculoides | reverse complement strand
GACATTTTTATGTTTCAGGTTCTATATGTGATTGTTTAACCATGCCATGTACAAAAGAAGCCTTGGAACTGTCTGAATTTCAAAGAGGCCGATTCTGTGATCAAGAATTTGATGTGAAAAGATTGCAGCCAATAGCCCAATATTTGCTGGATGAAAATGGCATTAAAAATCTTCCATGGCCAAGCCAGTCACCAGATACGAACCCTATTAAACACCCCTAGGACATAATGGACAGGACATTTCATAAAAAGAACAGGAAAGCATCTCCAAAGCCAGAACTTTTGAGATTACTGCATGAAACTTGGCAAGAAATTCCGCAGGAGAATATTCGTCATCTGATCAGTAACATGCTTAACAGAGTCCTTGCATTGCAAAATGCAAAGCGCATGTCTACTAGATAGTAAATATTTCCATTATAACAACTAATACATAATTTGAATGCATAATTTCAGTTTTAAATAAATTTGAATGATTATAAGGGTATCTATTTACTTCTGTCATGTGTGTGTGTGTTTGTGTGTATGTGTGTGTGCATAGAATGTCACTTGGCTGTAAAATTATTGTTAAGCATCATCATGTGGAATTCATTGAAGCATGGAATAATAATTTAAAGGTAAAAACGTCACCATAGGCGCAGGCACACACCACTTGTCTTCGTCTGTTGTTTTTTGTGAATTCTGCTTATATATATATATATAATATATATACTCTCGTGTACTCTGCTGCAGCTCTGTTGTTTTGAGATAATTGGATAAATGTGTGCATTGTCTTCATTACATGTAACCATATTCTCGTGGCTCATTCTCGACCAAATACGTTGATAACTTTTGCATTAAAATCAACAGCAGCATGGGACATTTTTGTAGAACCTAACTACTTTAATAAACTACAGCATAACAGATAAAAAGAAAATGTTATGGCCATTTTGGCATTTTACTTTGCATTTGATCTGTCAAGTCCTGAGTTTATTCTGCTTTTAGTTACCGGCGATTTTTCCCCCCCAAACTTATTGCATCCTTCCTTTACTTTGTAGTAGTTATCGACAATGTACTTTTAGAAAGCTTTTCCCCAACAGAAACATTTCTTAATCTTTGAAATGTTTCGGCTATAAAAGAGTTTATTTGCAAATTACTTTTTCTTCTTCTTGTTGTTATAGCCAACTATGAGCATTATGGCGTAATATTTCTTTTCACTCGGGAAGAAAAGAGAGCAACAAAAAGAAGTAATGGTAATATATCGTAATCTCGTTTCAGTTGGCTCATTCTTTACAAATCTTAATCAAGTTTATGTAAAAACGATATCAATATTTCCTCCAGGCACAACGGTTGCTATTTCAGAAGCACTAGGAGCATCTTATCATCTCATAGATCGTGAATCAATGAAAATTTAAAATGTGTCTCATAGCTGTTAAGTGAGATTATATGTGGTGTGTAAATTCCATTCCGAGCAAATGTGTATCTTCATTAGTGCGCATCAATACCCTTCAATCATATCTGGGAGTCTCAAATTGTAGTCTTTTCGTTTTTACATTCATTATTATTATTTGTTTTCTCGTCGGAAGTACCTTTGCCAGTTCGTTTCTTATAGATTGTTTTTTTCTTTTTATCATTCTAACAGTCCTTTATTTATAATGTGTATTTATAGAATAACAAAATTTGTTTGAATAATCATTAGAATACATAATGGTTAATTATAACAATTATTAACAGTCTATTGCTTGTTCAGATAGTAAGGTGTGATTGGAGGGGTATTTGGTAGCTATCTTTTGCTGGCTAGTGCAACCACATTGAGCATCCTTTAGTTGACACTCTGGTGGTTCTGATTGCTTCTCCATTGTCAAAACGAGAACAGAAAATTTTTAAAGAATCAAATAATAATAAAGCTTCTCCCATAGACAGACAGATAGACAGACAGACAGACAGACAGACAGACAGATAGATAGATAGATAGATAGATAGATAGATAGATAGATAGATAGATAGATATTTGTATCTCTGTGTCGCTGTTCCTTAGTCCTAGATTGACCCTGAAGGAGAAAAATCAATAGTCAAAAACTTTCCAACTGTGACGAGGTCGTCCCCTTACAATATCATTCCTTCGTTCTTGAATATATGTATAAAAGTGAACATACATTCACACACACACACAAACAAAAGCACACACACACACACACACACACACACACACACACACACACACACACACATATATATATATATATATATATATATGCATATCTCCCTCTCTCTATATATATATGTATGTATGCATATATATATATATATAACGTTACATTATTGTTCTATATATATATATATATATATATATTAAGTATGCTTATAACATTGGTACAGATATATATACATATATGTATATGTGTGTGTATATATGTATATATACATACATACGCAGGTAGATAGATAGACAGATAGACAGATAGACAGACAGATAGATAGATAGATAGATAGATAGATAGATAGATAGATAGATATTTGTATCTCTGTGTCGCTGTTCCTTAGTCCTAGATTGACCCTGAAGGAGAAAAATCAATAGTCAAAAACTTTCCAACTGTGACGAGGTCGTCCCCTTAATAGATATCTAAGACCACATTATCCAATGTCCTTCCATTTCTTTTAAACGCTAGGGTATGATTTAGAGGAAAATTTTCTGGTATCTCCATCAAGTGAAAGCACATTCTTGGAGGTTTTTTGCTTTGTTGTATGCTGTTGTGTTTATTGTATACGAAATCCTTTTTCAGTGCCCTATGAGAACGATAAAGGTATCAGAATATGGTACAATATATATGATATCATCGGTGGAAATAATCTGTTATTATATCTAATTGTCAAATGCTTATACTATACACATCATGGCGTAAAACGGATGAATTTGTATAAGCAACAAACGAAGCATTCGATAACGAGTATCAATAAGATAACGCTCACGCTCAAAGCCAGTAAAAATGGATGTATGACAATTATCACCCACAAACAAACATGTTTTGATATGTTAGTAATCCATATGCCATACTATCTCTTAGTTTGCAAATAGTATTTGCACGCAAACACAGATTGTATAACACAAATAAAGCTGTTAGTTGTGTGACAAAAAGTTTGCTTCTCAATCACATGCTTTCGGTTTTAGTCCCATTGTGCGCGGCACTTTGGGAAAGTGTCTTCTATTATGGCGTCAGGTTCATCAAAACCTCTTAAGAGTGGATCTAATGGATGAAAACGTAAAGAAGCCTAGCCTACCGTGTGTGTGTGTATGTATATATATAAAGTCTATTTCATGTCGTGATGCCCCTCGTTCAATTATTGCTGGTGAAGTTCAGAATTTAAAGGGCTGTACAGTGTTGCAAATACCTCCGTTTGCACAGCTTAATAGGAATATTAGACGTTAGAGACAAGTTGATTCCAACTATCCCCTTACAATCGTTGGGTTTTATATATTTTGGCGTCCGGTCAATTCGTCGACGGCAATTTGTCATCGTTTAATTTGTCCCCAGTTAATTCGGCCCCGGGCCAATTCGTCATCAGCCAATTCGTCGCTCTATTACATATTTATTTCTTCTTAAAATTTAAGATTGTACGCAATTACTTATAGAAAAAATAATTTTGGGGTTTGGATTATATTTTTCCATGTCATTTTTTATACGCAGGTTCATCGCTTTGTATTTTTTCTTTGGGCTTGGTTCTTCTCCTTGCATAAACTTCTGCAATTTCGTACAGGCAAACCTTTCCTCACATTTAATCACATCAGTAAGTTTCCAAATATTCGGATGACGAATATTCAGTGTTTTTCAGCGCGCTGTGGCAGGCTTCTAAACCATTTGTAGTACGAGCGATCCCCGTCATACATCGATCCCAAACATTCCATATGGGCGATGGAAAAGGAGATTCAAGGCCTCGCCTCCTCTGTCCCCTTCCTCCAAGTCAGTGGTTCCCAATCTTTTCCCACGGACCCCTTTTTATATGCTTATCTTTATATATATATATATTGGACAATACCAGTGGCGTGGATAGGAGAAATTGGCATGCATAAGCGACTGTTGGTCTTTCATAAACAACCTTACCCAGATTTATGCCTCGGACTTTCTGAGGGCAATTCTATGGTCAGACATGACCGAATAGGCTCTTTACCCTTTACACTGAGCACTGCAATAAGAATGTATAAATACTAAATGTTTATAATAT
Source organism: Octopus bimaculoides (assembly GCF_001194135.2). Taxonomy (NCBI): domain Eukaryota; kingdom Metazoa; phylum Mollusca; class Cephalopoda; order Octopoda; family Octopodidae; genus Octopus; species Octopus bimaculoides. The sequence continues at coordinate 14,873,501 of NC_068987.1, read as the reverse complement.
TGCTTATTATACAACCAAACAGTCAATTCTTCATTTTCTCAACACTATCCTCTATAATATATATTCTGAAGTCTTTATGGCACCGATATTTGAATTTTACTATCATACCTTCGTTTATTTTATACCCGTTGGGAATTTTATATGCGTTGTTAATTTGATATATTTACAGTTATTTTCATTCATCATTTCTAATATTTTTGCAATGTACTAAGTAACGTTTTACCTTTCATAGTCCAGATATTTATGTTTTAGTACCTTTCCGAAAATATTTCCTTTAAAATTATTTAAAAAAAAACTTTTTTTAATAAAACTGAAAATATTATCGAAAATTTATTGAGTCCATAAAAAAGAGCAAAAGACTGAGAAAATTCCATAAACAAATCACAAACATGCCTGTGTGGATAATAAACTCTATTTGTAACCACAAATATTCGGGTTCAGTCCGAATATATTATTATTATTATTGTTATTATTATTATTATTATTATTATTATTATTATTATTATTATTATTATTATTATTATTATTATTATTATTATTATTATATTCCACTGTCTGGAATCGCCTAATAATAATAATAATAATAATAACAATAATAATAATAATAACACCAACATAGAAAAATACCATAGGAATGAGAAACCAGCAGGTTCAAAATTTCCTCAAGGCACCTAATGAAGGCTGGAGGGTATATCAACCGAAACGTTGTGTTAGCAACAAACAAGATGGGGACAAATATCCGTAAAATGTAAATAATATATTATTGCTATTGTTATTATTATTATTATTATTATTGTTATTATTATTATTATTATTATTGTTGTTGTTGTTGTTGTTGTTATTATTATTATTATTATCATTATTATTATTATTATTATTATTATTATTATATCACCATTCTTTGCTTTTAGTATGTATTCATTGGTACAGTTATTTACTTATTTATTCGTTTATTTAATTGACCCTTTTCTCTTCTCTTCCTTCTGCGAGGATCCCATCTCTCTCAACTTTCCTCTGCCATCAAACCTACTCTACCAATACCTTTCTTTCATTTGCCTCTTTTTCCTCTCACTTCTTCCCTTCCTTTCTTTTCTTTTTCCCCTCCATAGATATTCTACCCCTCCTGGCCACGTCCTCTTCTTATCTAGCAAGAGATTTAAATGATCCTGACCATATATAAAGGGCAACTTCCCCCAATCTGTACATTTTTTGACATGTTTTAACCGAAGAAGATTTTTGCGCAAGAATGAAAACCCTGTTTGTAAATTGCACAGTTATCTGAAACCTACGTATCAAATATCGTTACTTGGTTTGACTCAATTACATAGACATACATACATACATACATACATACATAAATGTGTATGTGTGTGAGGGCATATGACCTAGTGATTAGGGTGTTGAACTCACGATCTTGTGATAGTAAGTACTACACCTTATCTACTAGACCATGAGCCGTCACCAAATAATGTTAAAGCTAAAGCTAACAACACTGCAATAACAAGTAGTATCTGACAAAACACTTTTAAATCGTAGAGTTTGGAAATTGGGAAAATCGCCAGATTTTCATCTTCGGGGATGCAACATCACACGAACCGATAGACATTCAAGACACACATGCAATTCTATACAACCACCACACTGATCAGAGTCAGCCTAATCGTCACCATCTTTGATTTTCGAACAACCATCAATGCCATCATCATCATCATCATCATCATCATCAGCAGCAGCAGCAGCATCATTAACACCGTCGTTATGATTGTCATCGTCAACCTTATCATCATTATCATTGTCATCATCATCATCATCATCACCAACATCATCATCATCATCATCATCATCATCATCATCATCATCATTATCCTCGTCATTATCATCTTGACTGTCATTATCCTTCACATTCTCATTATCATCACTTTCATCATCATCATCATCATCACCATCATCATCGTCGTCATCCTTATCGTCATCATCATCATCGTTATCATCATATCATCTTCATCACGGCCACCACCATCACGACCGCCGCAGCCATCATCCTCATTATCGCCACCACCTTCATCACCACACCCCCACACCACAATCACCATCGCCAACATCACAAACACCACAAGCGCCAGCACCACCACCACCACCACCACCACCACCACCACCACCACCACCACCACCACCACCAATCATCATCGTCGTCTTCATAATTATCATCATCATCGTCATTATGCTCTACCCATTAAATAAACATTAGCAGCCTCGTTCAGATCAATGAAAATTCATACAGTTCTTTTATCTGATTGATTGATAGCTAGACAACATTAACCCTTTCAATGACGATATATTGACGCATCATATCAATGATGTGAAGTCAGTTCATTACAATAACAACAATTGTTGCACACATAATCCCCATCACAGCATCACAAATAATCACAGTTGCTAACAATGCACCCGTATTCGTCAGCTTCACTTTACTGCCCATAGTTTTCAAATTAGGATTATGATTACTATTGTTGTTGTTAGTATTATTGCAATTATTATTTTTGCTGCTGTTATGATTATCATTATCATTATCATTATCATTAAGGCGGTGAGCTGGCGGAATCGTTAGCACGGTGAACGAAATGCTAAACGGTATCTCGCTACGTTCTGAGTTCAAATTCCACCGAGGTCGACTTTGTAGTTCATCCTTTCGGGGTCGATAACTTAAGTACCAGTAAAACACTGTGGTCGATGTAATCAAGTAGTCCCCTCCCCACAAATTTTAGGCCTTGTGCCTCCAGCAGAAAGGATTATTATTATTCCTTCGTAACACCGTTTAGGTAGAAATGCACCGGAGTCTTTAGTCATTTGTCAAGTCACAACAAGGATCTCGGACAGACAATACTTTCCTTAAGATGTGCGCTGTGCCCAAAAAGGTTGCTTTTTACAAGACATCAATCTTGAATGGGATTTCCAGTTGCCTTAAGAAGTTTTGAAGTTCCAATAATTGCGGTTCTGTGACATTTTTTACGTACCATGCCATGTTGTTCGCTTCTGCTCGAACGCTGTGTTCGCATACTCCTCTTCCTCCTCTTCCTCCTCTTTTCCTGGTATATACAGTCTGTCTGTGTCACTTTTTGGGTGGAGTATCTCATGTCTAGTCAGCACCTTTCTTGTCTTTCTGTCTAAGCTGTTTAGTTTGTCTACTGACCATGCGATTACTCCTGCTCCATATCTAAGGAGTGAAACCGCCCAGGTGTTGATATCTTCGATCTTATTCCGTCCGTTCAATTTCGACTTGAGTATCAGTCTCAGTTTATGCAAGTACTCCACAGTACTCCACCTTAAATTTTTGTCATTTCTTTCTCCATGAATTTCTCCATTTCAAACATCCCCCAGTACTTATAGCCCGTCTCTTCTATCTGCTTCATAACCCCCACCCCGCCGACGGTATCGCTAACCCGTTCATACATTTGATTTTGCCTCTCTTCAAGACTAACACACCATACATTTTCAGTCCGATCTCTATTCTGATATCAGCACTGCCGTCACATGAAATAGAAATAAAGAATCATACTGTTATATAAAGCAATGTTGGCTTTTGGTTTATCAATGGTTCAACATGGATTAGTCTGAAGAGGAGATCGCCACAAATATAGTAGAGGCTAGTATTCTTTATACATGTTTTGGAAGCATGAAACAAGAAAATAAATAAATGAAAGACGATCGGAAAGAATAAAATAGACAGAAAAAAGAAATGAAACGAAAATTAAGGAGGAACGAAAAGAAGAAATAAAAGAGGAACGAAACGGAAAGGTAAATAGGCGTAATAGAAATGAAACGGTAAGATAAATACACGTAAGAGAAACGAAATGAAAAAGCTAATTAAACAAACTGACAAAGTGATCAATACTGACCAACGAAAATGCAGATTTATCTGATATTAACAAATGCACTACGAGCAAATGCAATCAATTCCTCACTAGCTTTTCAAGTCAAAAGGAAATATCGGACATCTGTCAATTCCAGATAAAGGAGGTAGCGTGGAAGCAGTATGTTGCAAAAGCGAATACCTCCTTGCCCGACAGGTTTATCTAGAAAAAGCGTGAAGCGTGGGGTGACATAAGTATGATTTTCACAAAACTGGAAGGCTTTTTCATATGCCTTCGAATACGGAGTTTGAAGCAGTCGTTATTGAAATTACTTAGTCCCTAAAACCACCAACACGTATGATTCACGACGAGATAGACAGCGAAAAGTCGACGAGTATTCTGCTGCAACACAAGACTGTGATAGCTACAAGACGTAAACCACCCTATTGTATTAAAGTGAAAAGGAATACATACATGCATACATATATATATATATATATATATATATATATATATATATATATATACATACATACATGCATACATACATACATACATACATACATACATACATGCATATATATACATACATACATACACGCATACATACATACATATATACATACATACATGCATATATAT
>NC_068987.1:14867680-14868913 GCF_001194135.2 Octopus bimaculoides | reverse complement strand
ATATATATATATATATTTATGTATGCATGTATGTAAACAGAGTTCGAGAATGATTAGTATTCATTAAAATGATTTGGGACACATGACAAAAATGAGGCGTTTGACAAGTTTATAACTGCGAAAAGCTTCACACCTGTCGCAAATGATTTTAATAAAGATTTTACACACACACACACACACACACACATACACACACACACACACAAACACATATACACATACATACACACACATACACTCACACATACACATGCATACATACATACATACATACATACATACATACATACATACATACATTTCTATAATTTTAAGCTAAGCTGAACATTTCTTACGTAACTCAAAGCTGTAACATTGGTTGCTTTCGAAATAGATGTAGTCTAGTATTTACCTCCTCCATACCTTACACCATTTAAGTTATAGCTGCATGATTAACAATCTTCGTTGCTAAAGGCTGAGTTGTATATTGGCGGCCATCTTATTAAAATTTCCATCTAATTCGATATGAGACGAAGTGTATAACATACAACATACGTACGTCAATTAATAAACTGTGTTGATCGAGTATCATCCGCTTTATGTCATCTAAAGAAGCCGTGTACATGCTTGATGTGCACTACTTTTACCAAGACCTTTTGGATCGCACTACTCTATCACTACATATATGTGTGTGTGCGAGTGCGTATGTGCGTGTGTCGGGGGGTAAGTGTAAATAGATAGAGAGAAAGAGAGAGAGAGACAGAGACAGAGACAAGCAGATAGATTGATATGAATGTATGTATGTAAGTATATTGTACATATGTGTGATATAGCAACTAAATTACTGGATAAGTAATAACCGAGCTGTATCCTTCAAGTGCCATCTTGCATGACTTCATAAACATGTTATCTTGTTGGTTTCTTTACATGTCTGATACTCTATCGGTTTCCGACCGTTTCTTCATCACCCAATATAGATATTCACTATTCTATTTCTCTCCTTGCCACATCAAAGATGCAATATCACCATTGTATAGTGGCTCTTATTGTAATCTGTTATGTTGCCACCATGACAAATAATAGTAAATATATGTTGAATAGAACATTATAAAGTCTATTGTCTGCTTACATTAAGTAGTTCTTTATAACTGTGATATAGTGTATGCTGATTGATGACGATATATTTACACACACATATGTATTATATATATATATATATTACAATATATATATATATATATATATATGTATATA
>NC_068987.1:14865870-14867154 GCF_001194135.2 Octopus bimaculoides | reverse complement strand
GGAGGGATACTTTGAGAGAAGCAGCGTGAGAGAGAAATGGGTGGGGGAAATCACTGAATAGGATGAAACATAAGATAGATAGATAGCCCTAAGCAGAGGGGAAAATGAAGAGAGGAAAGGTGTTGCGAATAGGGGGAAAGGGAGAGGAGAGTATAGAATGGGATGGGGAGGAGGAGGAGGAAGAGGAATCAGAAAAGGGGGTTAGAGTAAGTAACTGAGAAAATTAGAGAGAGCGACGTGGTAGAAATATATAGAAAATAGAGTATGGCCGGATGGTGGGGCAGTAGTAAGGGCGAGCGAGAGTAGGGAAGAGAGAAATAGAAAGAGTGAAAAGTCATGACGGGAAGAGTAAAATTCGAGGAGGTGAAAGGAGCACGAGGGAGTTAAAAATTGAATCGTGGAGAGGAAAAGAAAACTAATGATAGAGAAGTCGATGGGAATGAACGAGAGAGAGAGAGAGGGGGGAGAGACAGAGATAGAGGAAAGGAAGAACTAAGGCCGATTTCTGGAAAGAAAGACGAAAGGAAAAAGAAAAAAGGAATGCAAAAATATATCTTTCACCTCATTTTATTTGTCGTTAGACAGCAGCCATGTTTGGGCAATGTCTTTAAGAATTATAGTCAGAGAAATTGACACCAGTACGTTTATCTTAAAGTTCGGTGTTTATTCTATCGGTCTCTTTTACCGAACTGTCAATTTCGTTAAAGGGACGTAACCAAACCAACACCGGGTGTCACGCATTGGAAGGCTAAACCCAGAAACAATGACACGCATTTATACATGTATATATATTATTAATTGCTCGCAAGGATAGAGTTTTTTTCATTTTGCAACCATAATGGACTGCGAAGTATATTAAAGCTTTTATAAGTCAATAGCATGTGTTCTCTTTGTGGTAGCAGTGCGATGTTCTCATTTTTAATTTAATCCCTATAGATTTTCTATGAAATCCAGAGCCAGTATTACAAGTTGCAACGTTTCGTAACTAAATACGTCTGTGCAAACTATACAATGGAAGATAGAAAAAAACAGGTAATGCATGTATATGCATATTTCCAGAATTATTACTTTCTCATCAGCACTACATCCAACTCATCAGCTATCCACAAGCGTATTGGTTAAATATGAACCAAGTGTAGTGGCGTAACATTATTGGATAGACCAATTTATATATTGAACACATTCCTGGCAATTAGTACGTAAATATTGCAGACACTTATTCCTATAACAAACATCGTAACTTGCAGTGATAGCTCTGCATATATATATATATATATATATATA
>NC_068987.1:14862535-14865720 GCF_001194135.2 Octopus bimaculoides | reverse complement strand
AGTTCCTGTCTACAAAATAAATACCAGACATAAAAAGTAATTACGGGGATGTTTCGTTCAGCTAAAACCTTCAAGGTAGTGCCCAGAATGGCTGCAGTCTAATGACTTAAAAGAACTATGAAATAAAAGATTTAAAAAAGGACAAATTAAGGGGAAAAAATGAAAAACGAAAGGATGAGGCAGAGTTAAATGAGTAATAGATACAGAGACAGACTTTGAAATGAATAAAACACAGAAAGAAACAAAAACGAAAGACAAATGGACGTAGATTATTTTAGTTGATATTAAAGACAAGCTGTGTTCAGTAAAAAGAGATAGTATAGTGTATGTGGAGAGAGAGATAAAGAGAGAGATAGAGAGAGATAGACAGATAGACAGATAGACAGACAGACAGATAGGCAGACACAGAGAAAGAGAGATAGAATCAGTCAGACATACAGACAGGCAGGCAGAGAGAGAGCAGGTTAGAGAATGAGACCGATAGTAAAATAGGGAGAGAGAGATAAGAAGAAACAGAGAGAAGCTTAGAGAATTCGATAGATGGTAAAATAGTGCGGGGAGATGTTTAGCGATTGAGACAGAAAGAGAGAGAGAGAGAGAGAGAGAGAGAGAGAGAGAGAGAGAGAGAGAGAGAGAGAGAGAGAGAGAGAGGGTGAGAGAGAGAGGGAGAATGAGAGAGAAGCTTAGAGAATTAGTTAGTTTAAAGAATGAGACAGAGGTTTAGAAAAAGAAGCAGTGATAAAAGAGAGAGGGGGAGAGAGAGATGCTGCGAGAGAGATGGGGAGGGATAAAAGAAAGTTGCTGGGATAGAGAAAGGTGCGGGAAGCAGACAGGTGACATGCGATTTTATTCGCAAGGGTAAAAATATATCGATATTCTACCGTGAGCTCTGCTGTTGATTAACGGCATACTCAATAAATCAATATAATAAAATAGTATGTATATGCGTATGTGTATGCATCTACATACATATATATATATATATATATATATATATATATATATATATATATATATATGCTCAGGTTGATATAAATATATGTATGTATGTAGGTATATGTATGTATGTAGGTATATGTATGTATGTATGTATACGGTAATAAGAGTTGACAATTTAATATCATGATCTTAGCCTAAGTTGTTTTGGTTTTGGCTAATTCGACTAACTTGAAACAACTACATCTCCCCCAGAGATTCCTGGAAATGGTCCCTTTATATTATACCGCATATAGCTCGTTAATAAACACCACACACACAAACCTCACTCAGACTGAGAGAAAGAATCTTAGAAACAGCGAACGTGGAAGAGTAGTAGATACAGGAGAGCGAATAAGTGACGGTCTAGTTATGGGAGAAAATAGACAAATGAGAAATTTCAATTAATTTAATTTTAAGACATATTTTTCGTTTAGAATTTAGAATTTATTTCATTGTTTTTGCATAAACACCAGGAAATTTGATAGAAGTCAAATTACAATTATTATATGTATGATAAATTTCCTGATATAAGCATGATAGCAAAAGTATGCGACCAAAGTTTCCTGTCATGATAGTTAATGTGTGTGTGTGCGTACGTGTGTGTGTGCGTACGTGTGTGTGTGTGTGTGTGTGTGTGTGTGAGTGTGTGTGTGTGTATTATAGTATGTACGTATTTACGTCTATTTTATATCATAAGTCAGAAGGCATGGCAGCTGAATATATTTATTTAACTACTTGACATCCTTGGGGTAACGGCCGTTTTGCAGGTATTCTTCATATTGTAATTGTTTCAGTGGACTGTTAGCAGAGTCCGTAAGAGGAATATATATACATACACACACACACACACACACACACACACACACACACACACACACACACACACACACACACACACATATATATATACATATATATATATATATATGTATGTATGTATGTATACATATATGTATATAGATACACACGCATGCGCACACACACATACATACCTGCACATTTCGTACGTAGTTATGTGTGTAGGGTGATGAGGGTAGTGTATCTGCATGCACTCTAACCAGAATTGCAAACACATAGCTGAACGCTTTGTGCAAGGAAAGCTATCGGGAAAATGAACGATATTCCTTTCGTGTGCTGTCGACTAAAAATATACAGATTTGTTCGCTGGTTGGTTTGTGTTCCCCCACCCCCTATGTAATGATAGCAATGTGAAGGAAGCGTTTAAAGTTTAGTTTGCACCGCGAGTGGAGCTGCAAAACTGAGATACAATGACAAATGCTTTTAGAAATATTTCTATAGAAAGACAAATGTTGTTATAGCTTTCGTTGTAGTTAGTAATGACGTGCATACTTCATGAGTCAACACGGGAGTATCGTGTCTAAAATAAACAGGCCGGTTGCTTTCAGCAGTTGGCTTTACTGATCAGATATATTCAAATCTGTATTGTCTGCGTTGTCCAAAAATTTTGATCAATTGAACTTATTGAAGTTATCTCCCTTGGTTTTTGCTTTGTGATTTTAAACACGCCAAGAGAAAGATTTTATATACTAAACGATTGGATGATCTACGTTTATCTAAACATTTTTCAATTCACTGTATTACATATGAGTCTCTACAATATTTATCTTTAGTATGGAGAACCTGCTTCCTGGTAACCATTTTGTTGATATTCACAAATAATCAAGCATCGCTACACACCACATGCGCGTGCGCACTCACTAACGTCGATACTATATTATATAAATAGCTAGATAGATACAGAGAGAGGGGGAGAAAAATAGATAGATAGATAGATAGACAGACAGACGGATGAACGGAGAGGCAGACAGACAGATAGATAGCTAGATGGATGAGATACATTCATTTCTTTATTGGTCACAGGGAGCTAAAGAGAGAGGACAAACATGGACAAGGGGATTAAGTCGATTACATCAATTCCAGTAAGCAACTGGTACTGAATTTATCGAAGCCAAAAGGATGAAAGGCGAAGTCGACCTCGGCGGAATGTGAACTCAGAACATAACGTCAGACGATATACCGCTAAGCATTTCGCCGGGCGTGCAAAGATTTTTTTCTACTCTAGGCATAAGGCCCGAAATTTTGGGGGAGAGGGCCAATCGATTAGATCGACCCCAGTACGTAACTGGTACTTAATTTATCGACCCCGAAAGGATGAAAGGCAAAGACGACCTCGACGGAATTTGAAC
>NC_068987.1:14861597-14862525 GCF_001194135.2 Octopus bimaculoides | reverse complement strand
TAATTTATCGACCCCGAAAGGATGAAAGGCAAAGACGACCTCGACGGAATTTGAACTCAGAACGTAGCGGCAGACGAAATACCGCCAAGCATTTCGCCCGGCGTGCTAACGTTTCTGCCACCTCACCGCCCTATAAAGATAAGATAAATTGACTGACTTACATACGCGGAGCGCACACACCTAAGCACGCACACAACCCACACACACGCACACGCACACACGCTCATATACACATAAATACAATCATACACTCACGCATATACGTATGCAATTGTATATGCATGCATGTATGTCTATCTGTCTGTCTGTCTTCTTGTCTGTCTGTATGTATGTATCTATGTATGCATTTATAAATGTATGTATGTATAATCCAGTATTATTTCTTTCTGGTGACAAGATAATTCCCAAAATATCTTAACATAGGCATATATCCTGGATTAATGATAATATCTAAATATCTGTTTTGTATCACGTATCCGGAAATACCTCTTTCTTATTTTATTTTCTTCACAATGGCGTTGTTTCTACTTGATTATGTTTTGAACATTTTCGGCAATAAATACTTCGTGTTTATATAAGTTAATATATGTAGCATCAATTTCATGTGTATCTATAATCTACATTTATTAAAATATTCTTCTACTCCAATCTCTCTTGTTCTTTCTTTCCCTCTCTCACTCACTCTCTCTCTTTCTCTATTTCTTTCTCTCTCTCTCTCATTCACTCTTTCTTTTCTCCCTTTAATGCGTACGTTCGGTACTGCTGTGTTCAGACATGGAGAGGATGGATTCCTCTAGGTTTCAATTGCTTACGACGCCTAATACATCGTGATGGCGCCCCTACGACCCCATTAGAAGTCGAAGTCGGTATATATCTATATCGCGATCTAGCTATATATATATATATATATATATATATATATATATAT
>NC_068987.1:14857078-14861156 GCF_001194135.2 Octopus bimaculoides | reverse complement strand
ATATATATATATATATATATATATATATATATATATATATAGATATAGAAAGAAAGACAGACAGACAGGGACAGAGGCAGATAGAGTGATAGATAGATTTGAAAAATAAAAATTTCTAGATGATCAACCAGAAATAAATTAGATATGTTACCTTTATAGTGCTATGAAAAACAACGACTCCTCTTTGTCCTTCAAAATCTCAAAATTATCTGTGTATCGCAGAATTTCCAGTTATTTTAACTTTTATCCTACCTCACTTTCTGTCTTTCAATTCTGTTTTATTCTCGTGACCTTTTTATAGTCGCTTTTTAACCCTTCTATCATTATAGTCCACTTCTTTATTTCTTTATTCCCCTAAAGCTTTTTCTTCACTCTCTTGCCTCTCTTCTCTCTCTCTCTCTCTCTTCTGTTACAATCAATCTTTTCAGTCATTTTGTCTCCCACTTTCTCTCATAGATTTACTTTCGTTTTCAATTTACATTTTATTCTCCTTAATTCTGTATTGCTATGTCATGCCTTTATTATCTTCTCTCCAACAACTCCTTATACCGCAATCCATTTTTCTCACTCCATTTTTTGCCATCTCTCTCTCTCTCTCTCTCTCTCACTCACTCTCTCTCTCTCTCTCTCTCTCTCTCATTTTAGTTCCCAGTTTGCATAAATATATCGTATTCTCTTCGATTCTCTCACCCCACCACTCTTTATCTGTCATTCTTTCTCTTTTCTCTGCATTGTCCAACTTCTTCATACCATTACTCCCTCTCACAGTCTCTACCTCTTCTTTGTTCCTGTATTTTCTAAGTCAATGAGGAAACCTTTCGGTAATAATTCGACATGTGAAAAGCAGTAGCTAGATCTCCATCAAATTACACTCTGCTGTCTTGAACAGAAGTGTTATCGTCTGGGACTCCATTTACTAGCGTATTCCTAAGCATGAAATAAAACAGGAAAGGATGGAGTAGTCAGAGTTTGTTTCTGGTTAGACAAGAGCAGCAGTCACAACAACCACTTTTCGTTTCTATCTCTCATTTCTTTCGATTTTTCTCACTGGCTATTTCTGCTGTCTACCTATACAAATATCTTCCACTTCACTCTGGTAAAAACAGAGAAAAGAAACGACACTTATTGTTACGCCTTGTCTTATATAGTTCAATGTCGTACAAAAAAGAAAATGAATAAAGGCAGACAGTTGAGGGAACAACAAACAAAATATAATAGTTTGACGCTCAGGTAAAATGGAAGACTTCTTTTAAATTTCGAACCTACGCTCACCTATAGAAAGGACTGAAAAAAAAAACAACAACTGAACGTAGAAAGAAAACGGAGAGATATATGTAGTATGTATATATATGTCCCTTTGGTCTCTTGTTTATAAATTCCGCAAAAAACTCATATATTTGACAAAATCTTTTTCTCAAAACAAACGTCTGTCTGTTCACCAGACCAGTACTAGTTTTCTTACTATATTACTATTTACTTGTTTCGATCTGTAATTCTAACAGTACATCTGCGTGTTAAGCTGATCAGCTGTAGTTTCCTTCGATTTTTCGCATTACGTCAGTTCTCAGCATTGTCGTTTCCTTATAGCCAATTGCTTCCTTGGGTTATTTTTTAAATTTAACTTTTAACTGTTATCTTTTACTTGTTCCAGTCACTGGACTGTGGCCATTTGTTTGGCTAAACCGTTCAAAGCGGTTTAGCCGAGCGAATCGACCCCAGTACTTATCTACAGTCTCTGACACTTCTCTACAGTCTCCGACAATGAAACTCGCTCACAAGGTATTGGTCTACAGTGGAAGACACTTACCTAATGTGCTGTGCTGTTGAGTCGAACCTGAAACCACATGGCTGCAAAGGGAACTTCTTAACCACACATGCACATTCGGCAGCCAATATTATCGGTAGGTGGTTACGGGCTTACAGATACCCCAAAACCGGTCCAGAGAATTTCGAACGGTGAGAAGAACAAGGAAGTATCTGCAATTCGATGCAGAACAAATACCAAAACTCCACAAAATTCCACTTACAATGTGTCGTTCGACTCGTGTCTACCACGAATCTAGAAGAAACTTGGTCCCAAACGACAAGTACTAACGCACTCACATCGAACCTAGAGTCACGTGATTGCGATACGAATACGTTAAGTGCAGGGTTACCTCGCTAAAAGTACTTCTGTTCAGTAAGTAATACGATATGATACGACTCTTGCGGCATCGGTTTGACGTCAATGGAATGTGTCATATATGTCAATTGACCGAAGAGGTCACAATAATTAAACACTAATACAGATCATTACGCAGTGCTGTAATTAGAGCAACGTTGCTAGAAGCAGGAAAAGTAGTAACTTGTAATTATTCCGAACAGATCAATAATAAATGCTTTCTTCTGTATTTGAAGTTGTTCTCTGCCATAGACCAAACAAATGGTGGTCTTTCATAAGTGGACACATTTGCTTTCAATAGCTTCCTCAGTTAAAACGTATTAAAGAACCAAAGCAACGAAGGAAATCTCACTACGTGGTTAGTCGACCTGCTTTAAATGATTACCAAATATCTCCTCAAATAGCCAAGATCATGAAGTATTAAGAAAGTTCGCATTTGATTCCGGAGATACACTATGTCGGAAACTTAGAAAGGGTGGTTACGGCTGGAACGTCAATGATTATAGGCTTGCTCACGATTAGGTCTGTTCTGCGATTAAATGACAATATAAAATTGAGAGAATAAAGAAAAAAAATGAGAAGGAAGTAAAATACATACACACACACATGCACACAAACATTCACACAGACACACACACACGCATACATGTGCATATTCTGCATGCATAGATAGATAGATAGATAGATAGATAGATAGATAGATAGATAGATAGATAGACAGACAGACATAGATAGATAGATAGATAGATAGATAGATAGATAGATAGATAGATAGATAGATAGATAGACAGAGAGACAGACAGTCAGACAGATAGATAGATAGATAGATAGATAGATAGATAGATAGATAGATAGATAGATAGACAGATAGACAGACAGACAGATAGATAGATAGATAGATAGATAGATAGATAGATAGATAGACAGAGAGAAGACAGACAGACAGACAGACAGACAAATAGATAGATAGATAGATAGATAGATAGATAGATAGATAGATAGATAGATAGATAGATAGATAGACAGATAGACAGACAGACAGATAGATAGATAGATAGATAGATAGATAGATAGATAGACAGAGAGAAGACAGACAGACAGACAGACAGACAAATAGATAGATAGATAGATAGATAGATAGATAGATAGATAGATAGATAGATAGATAGATAGATATGTGTGTGTATATGTATGTACCCATTACTTTCAAGTTTTACCATCTCAATATAATACATTTCACTGAGGAGGTTTACTAATACCGAAACATGTCCATTGTTTCACCATTTGGTATTATTAGCTTGATCTACTATAAACTTCATTGCTTAAACGGTTCAGAAATTTCTATCAAATGAACTTATAGGATTTGTGCCCTTCCTCTTGATTTCAGAAATTGAGGAATCCTAAGAGGGAGTTTTAGTCAACTAATATCATAGATATAATCTATTTATCAAAGTTTTCGAGCTTACTATATTCCATACGCGAGAGTCTGCCGAAGCCGTGTTTTAATATGCACAGCGCCCTCTGGGGTATTTTCTGTCTTACATCACAGTACTCGACTGATATTGTGCCAATATTTTGAAAATAATTCTCATTGCCGTTATTCTAATTATCGTCAACAACAGTTAATATATAATAACGTGTGTGTGTGTGTGTGTGTGTGTGTGTGTGTGTGGTGAGGTGAGGTGTTTGTGGGAGCAGACTGGTGGCCGGTGATAGTGTTAGTGGTGATGGTGGTGGTGTGGGAGATAACCTAGAGCATATCTAATTAAATTCTAATAATTGATGATGTTATATTTATGAAGTGGTCTACTGAGAGCCCAGATATATCTATTTCAGCAAAAGATACAGCTCAAACAGGCAATTTGCATATGCCTATGCATGTACTTACATGCATCCATATATATATATATAATATAT
>NC_068987.1:14855595-14856203 GCF_001194135.2 Octopus bimaculoides | reverse complement strand
ATATATATATATATATATATATATATATATATATACGCAATAAATACATGTGTGTATGTTTGTGCATGTATTCGTGAATGTTTGTGTGTGTGTGTATGTGTGTGTGTGTGTGTGTGTGTGTATGTGTGTGTGTGTAATCTCACCGGAATAAACATGCCGTTCAACGACTTGTTTGCCTTACATTTAAAGATGATGGCGATAGTGATGATGATGACAGTGATGATCACGATGATTAATCTGCTTCTGATAATGCTGACAATGGTCACAGCGTCTCGGACTCCGACGCAGACAATTATGTCGGGGCCATTGGTTTAGTACAAAATTGTATAGGCGACGGTAATCAATGTAGTGAACGTGGAGATAGTACAGCGTATGGGGAGGCGGTTGCACGATTACTGCTGCTGCTGCCGCCGCCGATGCCGCCGCAGCCGCTGCTGCTGTTGCCACTGGTGATGACCGTGCCATTCCGTCGGTTATGACGACGAGGGTTCCATTCGATCCGATCAACGGAACATACTGCTCGTGAAATTAACATCTAAGTTCTCGGAGAGATTCAGTTCTCGGAGAGATTCAGTTCTCGGAGCGATTCAGTTCTCGGAGAGATTCAG
>NC_068987.1:14853536-14855118 GCF_001194135.2 Octopus bimaculoides | reverse complement strand
GGTAGTGGTGGTGGTGGTGTTTTGGTTGTGGTGGTGGTGGTGGTGGTGGTGGTACTGGTGGTGGTGGTGGTGTTTTGGTGCTTGTGATGGTGGTTGTGGTGTTGGTGGTGGTGTTGTGGTGGTGGTGTTTTGGTGCTTGTGGTGGTGGTGGTATCGTTGTTGTTGTTTTGGTGGTGGTGGTGGTGATCGGTTTGCTGATAACGAGAACAACGGCGATGACAACGTTCGCATATTGAAGTCAATGTTGTCAGTTTGAGATGATTACAGTACCACTAGTGTGTTTAGCGGTAGCGTCATTGTTATTGCTATAGTTGTTGTTGCTGTTGCTGCTGCCGCTACTGCTGCTGCTGCTGTTGTTGTGGTTGTTGTTGTTGTTGTTATTGCTACTCTTGTGGTTGTTGTAGCTGTTGTTGTCATTGTTGTTAATGGAAGCAATAAGGCTTGATATTGACGTTGTTGCGCTAATCGCTGCGATGTACATTGTAATCTCGTAACCACGCTATTTATTTATTTATTTATTTATTTATTTATTTATTTATTTATTGAGGTAGGAGAAACGTGGGGAGGTGAGAGCGATGTGTGGTTCTGGAGGTAGTGGTGGCGGTTCTGGTTCTGGTTGTGGTTGCGGTTGTGGTAGTGGTAGTGGTAGTGGTAGTGGTGCTGGTGGCGAGGGTGGTGGTGGCATTGTTGATGAGAGGAGGTGGCTGAAGTGTTGGGTGCGGTGATAATTGTGGTGTTGCGAAAATACTTAATGGTTATATACATTTATCTAAGGGTTTACCCATGTGCGCGCACATACACACACACACACAACACACTCACACAAACATACAAGCATACATGTATACATACATACACTCACGTACAAATATGTATATATATATGTATGTGTGTGTGTGTGTGTGTGTGTGTGTGTGTGTGTGTGTGTATACACACATACATACGTATTATGATATATTCATACGTGTGGACTCATGTGCACACACAAACTCAGTTATTTGTGTATATATATACACACAGAAATAGATAGGATAGATAAATAGATAGATAGATAGATAGGTGTAGATATATATATATATATATATATATATGTATATATAGATGTCTATGTATGCATATAATTATATGTATACATATATACGTGTTTGTATTAATGCATGTGTATATATATATGTGTGTGTATGTATGCATTGATGCATACATATATGCATGTAAGCATGTATGTATGCATGTATGCGTATGCATGTATGTGTGTATACATGCATGTGTATGTATATATGTATGTATGTATGTATGTATGTATGTATGTATGTATGTATGTATGTATGTATGTATGTGTGTTTGTTTATTCCGCATATTCGCGTTGAAACAGATCTGGAAAAATAATTTTGTCTTCTCTATCAGATTATTCTATTTTTTTTTTTTTTCAAGTTTTCATTTTTATTATTTATTCTATTTTTGTTTTGTTGATTATAATTTTTGTTATTTCATTTCGTTTACTCTCTCTCTCTCTCTCTCTCTCTCTCTGTCTTTGTATCTCGCTATCTCTGATCTAAATTATATATATAAGTATGTATATATA
>NC_068987.1:14839758-14852986 GCF_001194135.2 Octopus bimaculoides | reverse complement strand
GTTGTTGTTGTTGCTGCTGTTGTTGTTGATGTTGTTGCTTGAAATGAACGACTATTTTAACACAGCTCTAGAGAAGAGCTGCTTTTTGATCACGTTGTACTAAATGAAAATCGGAGATCTATTATTATCATCATCATCATCATCATCATCATCATTATTATTATTATTATTATTATTATTATTATTATTATTATTATTATTATTAATAATAATAATAATAATAATAATAATAATAATAATAATAATAATAATAATAATAATAATAATAATATTTAGGCGGCGAGCTAGTAGAATCGTTAAAACATACGAGCAAAATATTTAGCGACAGGCGGAATTGGTATTCTACCCATCATCCATCAGATCGATGCTGCAGTATTGGAGCGAGGATATACGAGGGCAATGGTTATAGGCACTGCTACAGACGCTGAGCTTGTGTCTATCGTCACATTTGCGACACAGCGCCTTGAAGTGGTAAGAGCATAAGTACATGCAACGAGATGCATTTGGATGGCGTCTACATGAATGTGCCGATCATGGTAACCTCTGAAAACAGAAAGACTCTTTTGGAGTTGTATTGCTAAGCTATACAGCAGAGAATAAGACAAATAGAGAAAGTAAATAGATTGGGGGTAAAGAGCAGAAGGCCTAGTTGCTACTCGTGTGACAACAAGGGTCATTTGAGAGCTTTCAATCCAGAAAAGAAGTGGAGAAAAATCAAATGCAGAAGTCAATAAGAGCAGCGTCAATAGCTATAACAGTTTCCAAAGGTTCACAACCTGACGACTATCGAAAAACGTTCCTTCATATCAGGAGTCAGCGATTGGTCAAAGCGATTGGGCCAGCCGGAGGCCCAAAACTATTAGTGCTTTTTTTATCATCTTACAATTATGGAGAGGGAAATAAACTGAAGATGGGTTAGATGACAAAATACTGAGGAGAGCAGCAGACAAAAAGAAACGAAACGAAAAGTATATAAATTAAACAAGCGCAGACTGATGACAATTAAGGCACACAAAAACCAGTCGCTAGCCACAGATACCATATAACATTTATCATACGATAAAAGCCAGGTAACCATTTACCGTCGCTGCCACCATCATTACTACCACTACAATCTGTCTGGTACCTGTTGGCACTCCGTCGCTTACGACGTCGAGGGTTCCAGTTGATCCGATCAACGGAACAGCCTGCTCGTGAAATTAACGTGCAAGTGACTGAGCACTCCACAGATACGTGTACCCTTAACGTAGTTCTCGGGGAGATTCAGTGTGACACAGTGTGACAAGGCTGACCCTTTGAATTACAGGCACAACAGAAACAGGAAGTAAGAGTGAGAGAAGAAAGTTGTGGTGAAAGAGTACAGCAGGGTTCACCACCATCCCTTGCCGGAGCCTCGTGGAGCTTTAGGTGTTTTCGCTCAATAAGCATTCACAACGCTCAGTCTGGGAATCGAAACCGCGATCTTATGTCCGCAAGTCCGCTGCCCTAACCACTGGGCCATTGCGCCTCCACAATCTGTCTGGTAAACCATTGACAATGCTGCTGCACACTAACGCCATTGATGGCGGATATTAAGTTCCTAACACTAAACCAATGATTCGACATCCAAATACCGTATTCTGTCGGCTGTTTTCTTCAATAAGTTAGGAATTAGGGGATTAAGACAGGAACATTAAAGCTGTCGGTTGTCGTGATTTCACGTATTTTATTTTTTTAATCCTGTATGTGTGTTATTTTGTCTCGTATGTAGATGTGATATATAAATCAACAGTAACATATTCCCACATGTATAGCAACGATGCTAACAAACCGTGTGACAGCCGTATCAATATATTAAAAGACAAGAGAAATTGTATCTATAAGAGATCAATATATGAACATAAATAATAGGTCGGTGTGTTACTCTCTCTCTACCTCAAGTTCAAACCAAAACGATAAGATAAATGAGTCCACCTACGTTTTGGTCTGACATTTATGTGATGTACAACACATTAGTGATTATGTACAACTTATAAATGTCACAACAATGATATTAACTATATGGATGACTTTCGCCTTTAGCGAAATTGAATTATTGCTTCTGATTACAACCAAAAAAAGAACTATGTACGATACACCGAGTCAACAAGAAAGCCATATGCTTAAAGTTTCACTGGTTCCTGTCCGATTATATTAATAGCTCCGTTTCCAAGCATAGAGTTGTTGTACTGTACTCTCAGTAAACCTACCAAGTGAAGGTACTTTACATTCAACTGGCCTATTAAGCAGGGGTACACTTTACTGTTATCGACAACAAAAATAACGTAACTCGATGAACGAGGTGGTGCAGGAAAGTTCACGGCTTTTACAGTGCTTAGAAAAACTAAAGGACCGCGGCAATGAGTGTGTGTGAATTTGAGAGGGCATTATGCTGAATGAGATCATAATTAACTAACGAGTGCAATATTTATAGACGCCACTCCTGTCAGGGAATGGACGGCAAAGAAGAACTTGGTAAAGTTTGAACTCAGCCCAATTCATCCCTTATGTATGTTTGTATATTCAAATGTTACATTTTGTTTTAATATATCGGAATGACATCATTAAATGAATTATCAGTGATAGCAGAATAAGCGAAAAATAGTGCTACGACATATGATAAAGCAATTGCATAGCATCATGGTTTGAGCAAGCAGACATATGCACAGATGAATATATCAATACAACGCTCGCGCGTGTGAGTGGATATGCATATTTATGTGATTTTATGTTTTATTTTATCATTCGAATATTTTCTTCCATTTGTATGATCATGTATAATATTTTTCTTTCTTTTATTAATATAGGTTTTTCTTCTTTGTTTGGTGCACACGAACGAGAAATACAAATGTATATGACGTTTCGGGATTTTAGTTCTCTCTCACAAAGAAAGAAAGAAAGAAAGAAAGAAAGTGACAGAATAAAAAGTATAACTGGGAGAGTAAGATAAACAACTCTGTATTATCTACATTAAGTAACGGACGAAATATTCGAAAGTTGGAAGCAAAGGATAAAGATTTCTTTTTTGCAAGAGCGATAAGGGAAGAAACTGATATATATGTATGTGTATATATATATATATATATATGATTTTATATCTCTCTGTGTGCATGTGTCCATATGTAAATATTGAGTAATTGTATGCATTATTTTGATGTATGTGTGTATACTAGCGGTTATTGTTTTGGGAATGTGTGTGTTATTTAAGCTTAGTAAGCATGATTGCATGCGTGTGTGTCTATTGGATGTACTTATGCATTATATGTGCACATGCATGCGTATCCGTGGTTTTCTATGTGGCGCTGTGTGTATGTATAGTGTGTATGTGTGTGTGCTGATGAATATGTCTATAGTGATGTTTTAGAAGATGCGTGTGTATCTGTATATGTAGAGTCCTTTAGTCTGCGTATCTCTTCGGTGTATGTGCAAGCCATACAGCTATATATGTAAGTACATTGATGGCTTTCGTTATGGTTTGATCAGTATGTGTAAGGAGCTATTATGGAATCTATGTCTACGTTGTGTGTTTAATATAAAAGATTTCTCCTTTGTTCTCAGGACTAACATTATTTTGTCTGGCTGATTTTCTGCTTATCAGAAAAGTGTTGAAACGGTTTAGGATTTTAGATATCTGTTTCGCAAGATCATATGTGTACGATACTCGATTATAACGACTGAAATTTTTCATCAAAGAAAACTAATTTCACGAACGAATTTTCCATGAAATATTTTACAATGGCTCTGTTTGCTTGAAATGGTAAATTTAATTAAGTTTAAATATTATTGCAAATTGCTTTAGAAACAAAAGTAATGTTCATGGAATGTTTATGGAACTATTCTGCTTAATCTAGACTGAGATCAACACATTCTGACAAAACCACATTTTAGATATGTAAGAGTATGGATTATAATGAGTTCAAAACGATATATTCGTCGAGTATAAAATACATCATATAAGCTTACAGAACTATCTTCTCTTTGTAAGTACGATTCGATGATTCGGATGTGTTTTTATGTTTTGATATTTCAGTATTTGTCACCTGCGAAGTTGTTGACGGAAAAATAATATTTTTATATTGGGTTCTTTAAAAGTATTTTGTACTCCGTGTTTAAAATATCCGCATTGAACTATAGCAAGAAGTCTGGAATAATAAGATATTTACTATTCATACATAAATCTTCCGATATATAATCGGACTCGTGGAGTTCAAAACATTGGTTTTATGCCATGTTCAATACGCCGCACTATGCAAATATGCGTGTGTGACGGAGTGCATGTGTGTGCTTGTGTGTGTTTGAGTGCGTATGTATGTGTATGTGTATGTTTGTTCGTATGTTTGTGCATGTGTCTAATTGTTGCAAAGCCACATTGTTATGTCCTGTATTTATTCAGAAAATTACAAATCAGCTCCCATTGCGCGCTTTCTTGGGCCGAGTGTATCACATTTCCATGAATGAAATTAGCTCGACCAGAGCTGCGTTGAAGTCAATCAAATAGACTGTACTTCTAACAAGAATATGAAGTCTAGTCACGCACATTATCACGCTGATTCTGCCAAAAGATTACATGAATATAAAGGCAATTCTGAAATCACTCGTATACATACACTATTCAAAATGAACTGTTCTTCTAGTTTATGCGTACGCTATTCAAACATATATACGTATGCTATATACGTACGCTGTTCGTACGCTATTCAAAATGAATTGTTCTTGAAGCTTAAAGAACTACCCTTGTCATGTATAATGTCACACTGAATATGTCAGCGAATAATGTTAACTATACACTTGTCAATGAAATATTTAGTCAGGTACACTGCAATACAATAAATAAATAGCTACTCCGTTTGATCGAGTAACTGAAAATAATTCTTCCCGAAATCTACGTAAACTCTGTCACGCTGATTCCAGCTATAGCGAGAATGGGTTAAGCTCCATCTTTACCGCTTTCTCGGTAAATCGCTAATAAACAACAGATATAGAAAAAAGAAGATGCAACCGATTCTGCTCATTAGTTTGCCTGCAATCGTTACTTTTGGCTTGTATATGCAACTATTTATCCTTTATATTCTACTTGTTTTAGTAATTTGACTGCGGCCATGCTGGAGCACCGCGTTGAAGGGTTTTAGTCTAATAAATCATCCCTGGGACTTATTTTGTTTAAAGCCCAGTACGTATTCTATCGGCCTATTTTGCCGAACCGCTATGTTATGGGGATGTAAACACACCAACACCGGTTGTCAAGCGGTGGTGGGGGAACAAATATAGACACAAAGACACACACAAATGCATACATACATACACACACTCACCCCCACCCCCACCCACACACACACACTCACCAACACCACCCCACGCGCGCACACACACAAGCACATATAAATTCGACAGGCTTCCTTACGGTTTCCTTCAATCAAATTCACTCACACGGCATTGATCGGCACAAAGCGGTAGTTGTTGACACTTTCTCGATGTGTCAGGCCGTGAAATTGAACCTGAAACCACGTAATTGTAAAAGCGAGCTTCTGAACCACACAACCATGTCTGTGACTCTTATTTAAATTTATATTTAGAGACTCTAAAAACCTTTGTAATACTTCTTTCTTTCAAGCAGTAAAGTACCCTCATAACAACTTCCATATTCAATTACATTTTTGTTCACAGCATATCTGCAAATAATTGCGTTTATCTTTTAAGAATTACTTTAGAAATCGAAGAAAGAAAAGCAACAAAAAAAATATATCCTTTTAAGCAAACGTTTCTTCCGTTGTAGTGTTCTTTACTCGGGCAATCACATCTCTGCTAATAATGCGAAATGCTATAAATATAAATGAATCATGTACAATAAAACGTATTCAAACAAACCGCTTAGAATAAAATGATAAAATATAGATTAGTAAGTGAATCTGAACAGCAGCACTCTGTCAGTTCAGGCGACATTTTGTCGCCAGCAGAAGAGTTTTGTCAACCTAGGAGGTCCAGCTATTAAGACAGAATTTCCATAATGTAATACAATATTTATGAATAAATACAGGTTTCAACTTTTAGCACAAGGCCAGTAATTTTGGATGAGCGGTGTAATTTGATTATATCGACTCCAGTGTTCAACTAGTACTTGTTTTATCGACCGCGAGAGAATTAAAGGGAAAGTCGACCTCGGCGGAATTTGATGTATAAAAAAATATTACTATCAATGAAAAAAATAATTCTTTCTCGTTTTTGATACAAGGTCAGTGATTATGAGGTGAGAGGAAAGTAGGTTACATCGACCCTATTATTCAACTGGTACTTATTTTATTACCTCCAAATGCAGGAAAGGCAATGTCCAGCTCAGCAAAACTTGAAGTCAGAACGTAAAGAGCCGGAAGAAATGCTGCAAAGTATATTGTTCGGAACGGTAACGATTTTGTTTGTTCGCCACCTTATCAATAATGGTTTCAAATTTTGGCACACATTTTGGAGGGGATAAGTCGATTACAGTGACATCGGTATTCAACTGGTAGGAGGAGAGGCAACACTGACCTCGGTGGAATTTGAACTCGGAATGTAAAGACGGACGAAATGTTACTAAGCATTTTGTTCGGCGCGCAAACGATTCTGTCAATTCGATACCTTATCAATAGTAATAATAATTCTTTGTAAGGCGGTGAGCTGGCAGAAACGTTAGCGTAACTGTGTGGTAAGTAACTTGCTTACAAACCACATGGTTCCGGGTTTAGTCCCACTACGTGGCACGTTGGGCAACTGTCTTCTACTGTAGCCTCGGGCCGACCAAAGCCTCGTGAGTGGATTTGGTAGACGGAAACTGAAAGAAGCCCGTAGCATTTCGTCCAGCGTGCTAGCAATTCTGCCAGCTGGCTGCCTTATCTGCAATAGTAATAATAAAGATTTCAAAGTTTCGCCCAAGTTCAGACATTTTATGAACTGGAGGATTATATATTTTATGATTTAAGTCTGTATGTTTCCGTAATAAGGGACTGATATTTAACAAAATTTCATACTTGAGAGCATTAATAATGATCGTTGATTAATTACCATTAGTTGTGTTCATGCAGCATTTAGTAAGAAGCTAGTCAATTTTATGAACGTTTACTCAATTCAGTAAGTTGGCTTGCTACTAAAATATTATGGAACAAAAGCTACAACAAGTACAAAAACATACACACCCACACACTCAAATAAACAAAGGAATACAAGACTGTTCTTTATCTTACTATGTTCCACAGAAAACGACTCGTATTTCCAAAAAATGGATTAAACCTGACACCCTGAAGTATCATTTCAAACAAACACTTCAGTACATTATAAAGGAAACGGTAAAGAATTTCGATAAAAAGACATTTTATAAACATTAGATTAGTATTTATAAAGGGTCTAATTAAATTTAATACAATTAGTATAATCAGATATCTTAACCATTATACTTTAGCAAATGTAACTACTACTGTTATTAATTTTGACACAAGACCAGTCCTTTTAGGGGAGGCGATTGTCGATTACAGTTAAACACTAGGGTTGGCGTAATCGACTTAAACCCTCCCTCGAATTTGCTGACCTTGTGCCAAAATTTGAAACTATTATTATCATCATCGTCAAAGACATTTGGGTGACAGTGGGAAGCGAAGTGCCATCTGAATTGCCTTCAGTTGTTTATTGCGCCACTTTATGCTTAAATCAGGGTTAACTTTGCTTACCGCATTTTTTGTGATCTATAAAATATGTAGACAGGGAAGAATAGCGGTTGATTTAATGAAATTACAAACCCATCAAAATGCATGGCCGTTTGTTTGTGCTAAAAGTCTACTGTATTTACTCGAGAACAATGCACAGTACCATATAATGCGACTCTCACTTTTTATAGCTAAGAATAATATATTTTATTCTCATATATTTGTGATGAAGCTTAAATTTTGGGTTAATTCTATGAATTGGGTTTATAATTTTTGACTTAATGCAATAGATCTCGTTTTACAAACACATTTTTCATTATAAGGACACTGAACTTTGTTTTGTTTTCCACTACTAGCATACGTCAATATTGTAAAGGTAAACGTTTGAAATTAGTCTTTTTGTTTTTTTCAAATTAGATAATCGCTTTTAAACAATATAGTGTGTAACTACACACATACGCACAATGCCAATCGAGGTGTTCGCTAAACGTACAATATTTCATAACTCCAGGTCATAAAATGTATGCACTAGTCGTTAGATATCTCAGGGCGACGGCTTTCGCTATATTCAGTTTCACAGGTTTGTTGCGAATTGCTGTTCCTTTATTCTCACCCGTATATAATGTAATCGCGCGATTTTGATACTGATTTTTAAGATTAGCTTTTTAATATTAAACTCCTCGCATAATACACAGATATATATACGAGATATTAATACTATGAAGGTTGTGGAGGCTGGTTTAATTAAACTATAATTTCACTTAAAACTATGACTTTAGGAAAAGCCTGTATTAAAGGTAGCGAGCTGGAGTTAGCACATCGGACAAAATGTTTAGCAGCATTTCTTACGGATTTACGTTCTAGGTTCAAATTTTGTCGAGGTCGACTTTGCCTTTCATCCTTTCGGGGTTGGTAAGGTAAAATACGAATCAGGTAATCGGCAAGCTTCCTCCTCCAAAATTTCAGGCATTGTGCTTCGAGTAGAAAGGATTATCAGTGTCATGAAGTGTATACTAGATAGATAACAAGCTTTTAATGTAGTGAAGTAAAGATTTTGAGATATTAAGTTACTACCCTTCATATTCTGAAATGAAATCTGCAACATCAACTTCTCCATTTCTGTAAGAATGTAATAAGTTATTGTGGCTTCGCAATGTTGACAAAATATCGTAAGATATTTGTTCTGACTCATTATGTTCTGGATTCAAATTCTGCCGAAGCCAGCTTTACTTTACTTTCTAATGGTGCGAAGGTCAGTAAATAAAGTATAAATAACGGGCAAGTCAATCGTTTGTCCGTTCCCAAATGTTCTAGGCTGTTGCGTAAATTAGAATCTATTTTTGAATTGTTAAGACTAGTAATATCTTAGATTCGGATGAATATTAGACAAAATATTTTGCTGCATATACTTTGCTTTCAAATAACGCTCAGTTTGTAAATTTACCATTTTCCTCCTGGGCCGAAAGCATCAATACCCGACAAATACTGAGGTTGATTAAATAGAGTGCCCTTATTCATCCCGCCATGAAAATCTGTGGTTTTGTGCCAAAGTTAAAAATCGTTATTGCAGCAATCTTGTAACGATAAGGTTTGATTACATTCACTGTTCGATAAGAAAATTAAGCAAAATTGCTTGAAATTTACTTGGCACGAGACCAGAATGCGCAACTATAATTAGAGAAAGTAGACGTTTTGTTAGTCGCTGACCCGACCAAAACTTTGCTTGCTTTTCAATGTTCCACAAAGAATCGAAGGAAACATATGCTAATGACGGATAATTATTTATATGACGTACAACATTACGATAGAGACATTTGTTATCTATCACAGAGGGTGGATATACTTAGCTGACTTTGACCAAGAATAACACAACAGATATAATATGCTTCTTGTTGCTGTTGTTGTGATTGTCCTGGTTCAGCTCTGATGGTCTAGTTTTATAGTAAAAGGATTTCTTGCCAATACCAACCAATATTTCGGGGAATCGATTTATGTATCTGACATGAAATTATCTAATATATTCTTTTATAAAGACAATACAGTTCAAAATTAAAGCATAAATGTTTGTTATCATTATCAGCAAAACAAAGGCGGTAAGCTCGCAGAATTGCTAGCACACTTTAGCGGCATTTCAACCGTCTTACGCTCTGAGTTCAAATTCCGTCGAGGTCGACTTTACTTTTTATCCTTTCGGGGTCGATAAATTAAGTACTAATGAAACACTGGGCTCGATATAATCGACTAGTCTCCTCCCCCAAAAATGTCAGGCTTGTGCCTTTAGTAAAAAGGATTATTATTAGCAAAAGAAAGGCGGCGACTTAGCAGAAATGTTAGCACACCTATTTCGTCAGTCTTTACGTTCTGAGCTCAAATTCCGCCGAGGTCAATTTTACCTTTCATCTTTTATGGGTTGATACAATAACTAGTAGTTGAATACTGGGGTCGATGTAATCGACTTGCCCACCCCTCTGAAATTGCTGGCCTTATGCCAAAATTTGAAACTATTATTATGAGCAGAACAAGCGTCCACATAGAGATGCTGCTTAAGATTGTAATGTTCTTAGGTTATCACAGACATGTGGCCGAAATGTTGAGAGATTTAATGTAAAAGTCTTTAACACATTAAGCATTTTAGCTGGTCACAACAAATCATATATATTTATACGCCTATGTATGCTTATATACACATGTATGTCTCTGTATACATCTGTGTGTGTGTGTACGTATTAAAGTTCATTGGGCTATATAATCCTGGTGTTTACCGTATTAAGTTCATCCACGGATATTGGCTATCGGACAAAATTATAAATTGGAGATCTTTGTTCTACTAAACAAATACCCAAAAGATTTTATAATAATATAAAGAAGTGAGTAAGCAAATCCTTTTACTACTGCAAGTTACAATTGTTTCGTCTTTTGAACAGATAAATTCTAAGACTTAATGTCTAGTCATTAAATCTACTTAACCGTCCTAATGGAAATCCGTTAATAGCATCATAAAATCTTAACATCTATTTAATGAGGCAAGCTGCTGTAAAATCCTTTTGCCAGTATAAGACTTAACAACCAGCTGATCAAACGGCCAATTATCCCGTCTAAACAAAATAACATTCCCTTCACTAACTCAATTTTTATCACTCTTTTGTTTATGTTATGTAAAGGCTTTCATGTGGATACGCCAAATTCGGTATGTTTTATGAGTTCAGTTAGCATATTATTTCGTACGGGATTTTTCATACCAAAAGCTTTGCAACAAATACTATGAAATAGCATGTGAAAAGAAATCAATAATTGCATTAATTATTGCATAATGTGGGAAGATTGATTATTTAAACTATGACGAAACAATTGTAGATTGAAGTAGTATAATGAATCGCATATTCGTTTATCTGTAGATTTATACTGTGAGTTTTCGTACGTATAATAATTTTTATGTAAGATGCTTCGAAACAGAACAATTCACACTGAGTATTAAATTTGGGCTGCACTGGTTTTTCGACTTTTATGGCTTCTATGTTATTCTACGAAATTCATACGTACCAACGTACCAGTGGAACTATTTAAATTTGCGTCTCGGTCTTCAAGTACTATAGATAGCCAGGAGTTTGTCTCGAGTGCTAAATAAGGGAAGTATATATATATATATATATATATATATATATATATATATATATATATATATATATATACACACACATATATATATATATACATATACATACATACATATATACATATAAAATGTTTATAAGTACAAGCAAATATACATTAAACGTAGACACTCGCAGATATTTGCACACATATATGTATGTGTGTATATATATGTATGTATACATGTGTAGATGCGACAGGGAAATGCTGGCCAACAAACTGAAACCAGATATTTACACTCGACGCGGAGTTCTTTTGACAAATCAAGTTTTGTTATTCACTACAGTACAAGCCCACTTACGGCCATCCACAACGCTGAGACTTGAAACATTGGATTTCGAGTTGCTTAAATACTTTGCATATAGTCGAAATCTCGCCCCTTCCGACTATCATCTCTTTCGACTCCTTTATGGGGTCACCGGTTTGCTACAGAGGAAGAAGCACAGGAAGCGGTGCATAAATGGCTACGCGACCAGCTGAAAAACTTCTCCGGCAGAATAAGCAAGTCTGTGGATCACTGGGAGGAATGCATCGAAAAGGAAGAAAGTTGTATCGAAAAAGCATGCAAATGTTCAATCACCGCTTTTGTTTTAATAAATTATTGAAACAAATGTAAATATAACTTCGAACTTACCCTGGTATGTGTGTGTGTGTTTGCGCGTGTGTGTGTGTGTGTGTGTGTGTGTGTGTGTGTGTGTGTGTGTGTGTGTGTGTATGTGTGTGTGTGTGTGTGTGTGTGTGTCTATGTGTGTGCGAGTGTATTACGTCTACTTATATATGATTTATATGTCTAACACATAAATATAAATGTCTCTACCCATATATATCCATATATAAATATAAACTACCCCGAATAAGTTTCACATTAGTTTACTTTAGTTTCAACTGCAGGTATATAATATATGTGTCCGTGAGTGTGTGCTTATGTGTGTGTGTAAGTAAACGGGTGTATTTATATATGTGAAGTATGTGCGTACATAAATTTACATACATACATACACACATACGCACGCACATATATTACTATATCGTCTTAGACAGTGCCAAAATATGTTTTTCTTCTTTTCCTCATACCCATATTTCTTGTTCTAACATGGCGAGAGCAATACAAGAGACAGACACAAATTAAAAACACAAACAAAAAATAAACATGTTGATCGAACACACGAATAGTTCTGTACCTATTTATATATTTAACCTATATACATACATGATATATATATATATATATATATATATATATATATATATATATATATATATATATATATACACATGTACAGGGGAGATCAAAATACAGTGATATTAAACTAGCATACAAAAGAATGGAAAACTTGGTTCATAAGTTACAACATCACCGTTGCAAAATTTCAATTGACTTCGGTATGTTTGCCAAAAATACAAAATAACTCTTTATGCCCCGAACTTAGAACGAACATATTGAACAAGAAATACGATATTAAGTGTTATTTTTCTTTTGTGTGTGTAGCATAGTGTAATATATTCTGTGCGTTTTCGTGTGTGTTTATATGTATATGTGTGTGTGTGTGTGTTTTTTTGTTGTATATTTACTTGTGTTTTTTAAAATTTTGTTTGTATTTTTTTTTTCAAGTAAATATACATGTATTTGATTAAATATGTTTTTTCCTCTGGTCTATTGAAGTTGATATAGATCCAAAAAATGATAATGATGATGATGACGATAACAAAAACAGTAATAATAATAACAACAACAACAACAACAACAACATCAACAACAATAGTAATAATGAAAATTTGAAATACATAAGTAAATATGTAAGTAAAATCAGCAACATTCTAAAGCTTGGCAAATACTTGAAGAGTTTTTCATCGTATGCAGATACAGAAACAAAATGTCTTGCATATAT
>NC_068987.1:14832355-14839311 GCF_001194135.2 Octopus bimaculoides | reverse complement strand
ATATATATATATATACGTATGTACTTGTTTGTATATATATGTGTGTGTGTGCGTGTGTGCGTGTGTGCGTATGTGTGTGTATATATGTATCTATATGTATATATATAATATCAATTAACAAAAGAATATATATATCATAGACAATGAGACAAACAGAATAATGCAATAACATATCATTCTAGAATATTAGGGAATAATAGTGAGCGCGAATAATAGATTAGATGAAGAAATACACAAATAAAAGAAAGTGATGTGAATATTTAATAGTGCATAACGTTGAATAAGACGTTTCATATACTCTAGAGCTAAAAATTAATCCGTCATCGTCTATAAGAGTATCATCTGGTAATACATTTCAGGGGAGACCACTCCGTTGCAGACATTCAGCCCGCGCCAAGTTTGGGTTTAGGTTACTGTCCCGTCATAGGGACGGAAGGGAAAGGTATTCACGGCAGCATTTGAAACCAGAACGTAAAGACGAGACCCAAATAAAGCTATGCATATTCTGGTTCTACCAGTTCGCCACTCATAACGTATTATAAAGAAAAAATTCTTGCACTGGTAAATGGTAAACAATATGAAGATTATAGAATCAGACATTCTACTAAGACGTTCCCATGTTATAAATGGAAATTGCTTTGAATATTTTTTTTGAGGCGGACAGAAGTGAGAGGAAGGAGCCAAAAGAGAAAGAAACAGAGGTAGACAAAGAGGGAGAGGAAGAGAGAGAGGAACTGCAAGGAAGAGAAACAAAGAGATTGAGACCGCGAAAGAGAGAAAAAGATCTTTTTTTCATTTTCTCACTTGAGCTATTATTTACAAATGTAAAATTTTTTAATGCATTTAACATTATTTCTTACATACATAATATACATACATACACACACACATATATATATATCTATATATACACATTTATATATATATATATGTACACACACACACACACACACACACACACACACACACACACAGATAGATAGATTAGACAGATAGATAGATAGATAGATAGATAGATAGATAGATAGATAGATAGATGCACATATATGTATATATATGTGAGTTTCCGTGTGATTGTGCGTGTGCATATCTATAAATACACATATATGTATGTATATACATACATTTGGATGTGTGTGCGTATTTTCGTTATAGTGAATGATTTAAAATATAACCGGTTTCTATGTATTTATCTTATCAATTATTAGAAAGAATTTGTGGGGAAGTAAAAGAGGGGAAAAAAATAGGGGTTAGCAGTTTGTACCCATGATTTTAGTGTGTGTATGTGTATGTATATGTGTATGTATGTATGTATGTATGTATATGTATTTCTATGTATGTATGTATTATGTATTACGTATGTATGTGTGTATGTATGTATTAGAGCATATACACAGTGAAACCTGCTAGAAATCGCAACTCAAATTCCAGCGAATCACATTTTATCGCCTTCGAAAAGAACACTTTTGATAACATATTCCTGATTTTTTTAAAGTGCACCTGAGCTAAATCTTCATATTAGGGCCCTAAGCTACGAAACAAATAGACTAAGTGACATCACGTGGACCACATTTTAACCAAAATTTCTGCATCCAATTCAAATTACGAAAACATGGAAGTGAGAGAACCTAGGACTTCACTTCTGGAATAATGGAGAACAGAGAACAGTGATCGAGAAGATCGTGCAGTTTGTTTGGTAGGAGATATTTCAAAATTTTCTCAATAATATATTTACTTAGACATATACTTGATCGACAGGTTTCTAGTCTGGTTTAATGAAGTGGACGGTCAGTGGAAGTCGTAGAAACAGATTTGGAGGAAGGAGGTCTCATTTGGATATCAAAAAGAAAGGGGACGCACAAGTTGTAGAGCTGACCTAAGGCGCAGCATACCGTGGCACCGGCCGTGCGGATAGCCGTGACTGAAGTTTCTTTGATCAGAAGTTGGTTCGATCAAGACCGGGAGCTTAAACAACAATAGCAAATATGTGGTATTATTGATTGATAACTTTCATTCGATATGTTGTTTCTTATTACTTATATATATATTTTCAATCAAACTGTCTAGTAACAAAATTGATCTAAGCTAAATGGTTACAGTGTTGTTACTGTTGCAATTTTTGTTGTATTTTTATGAAGATTTCTTAAAAGCAAAAGTCGTTTGACTGACATTTGAATATGAATGTTATCTATAGTATTGGTAACTGTGGGAGCGTATATACAACACAGTAGCATGAATAATGTATATAAACAATATCTTTTTATATTTTTCCCCCGGTGTGTGTCAGAGATGTTCATATTTTTTTCAAACGAACTCCCGGGAAGATATAGATTGCTCTATGTCCAAGTCAAGCAAACGAATTTTCAATAGAAAAGAAAGTCTCTAAATATTGAAAATAGCAGTCTTAGAATTACAGTATAGATAAATGTATTGCTAAATTTCTCAGTTTCATATGAAATGAACTTCTCTTTTCAGAGAGAAAAAATAACGAACAAGTAGATTATACTCTCTATTTTTTTCCTTCGCTATTATTACTAAATCACTAAATGTTTACGATAAAAATATCGTACCAAAGCTTTATAAGGATGTCTGCATACACATGTATTCATTTATTTCTAACATATATGCTTACCTACATTACAGAAATAAAACATTGGATAAGAAAATCAGAAGTCAAACCGATCGAAACATAGTATAGATGTTAATGTGGCGGAATCTTTTCACGAATTGTTGTATATCTTATCATCAATTTTGAATGAAATGTTCACAGCCACTGGGCAGCGAA
This sequence comes from Octopus bimaculoides, assembly GCF_001194135.2. Lineage (NCBI taxonomy): Eukaryota > Metazoa > Mollusca > Cephalopoda > Octopoda > Octopodidae > Octopus > Octopus bimaculoides. The sequence goes on along the minus strand of NC_068987.1, from coordinate 14,836,526 downwards.
ACTTCACAGACAGCATGTATTTTCCCCTTAGACTCTTAACACGACACTTAATGGATAGTGAACGGCCACTGGCGAGTTATTATGGCTTAGTAACATATGCCATATATTATATATGTATACATATATACATACATATATACGTTTATACATATATTCACACATACATTCACACACACACACACACACGTACAATCACATACATACACACACACACACATACACTTATATAATACAGAAGACATTTGATTATTCAGTCTTTATAAAGCATACACGCGTTTGGTCAAATTAACTGTCAGTTTTACATAACTGTTTGTTGAAATTCGTATTATCTTATTCTTAATTCATCCTCGGAGTTTAGCAAAAAGTAAAAGGTGGGGTGTTAAGTGCTCAATATATATCTCCATTATGCAAATTGTCAACGACGTGAGTGGAGTGGTGGAATCCAAGGCACTGGATAATAGGAGAAAGAAAGTAGAGGACAGAACGTCGAAGCAACACTCTTTCATACATCTGTGATTTGCGATCGAATCTCGCCGAGATCACCTTTATCTTTCATGCTATCGGATCGATAAACAAACTACTGACCGAAAGAGTTGGACTGGCTGAACTGTTAGCCGAGACACGTGCATCTCTGCAGTAATAGTTTAGGTCCTTTGTGTTCTGACGGCAACGCCAAAGTTGTAGTCGTCAAAATGTGGCGTATTAAGAAGTTAGACTTGTACGTATTGGTAACTAATAGTGACCCACCATAAATCAGTTGCTTAGTGCTGTGCCTGCCTGCCTGCCTGCATGGATACGTGGTCAGGTCTTCTCTATGGAGATCAAGCAGGTAGAGTGTCCCAGATGTTCTTGAGACAAGTATGTGTGCCACCGTATCTTTTCATCGCTATTAGAGAATGTAGTACTTTCTATGGAAGTAAGAAACCACACAAATATTCGTGCATACACGTAAGTGCGAGTAAGATGTGAAAAGGGTTGTTTGTGAGGGAAAGAGAAAGAGAGAGAGGATGAGAAAGAGGGAGAGAAAAGAAGGAGAAAGAAGGGAAAAGCGAGAGAAAGAGAGAAAAGAGAAAGAGAGAAAAGAGAAAGAGGGAGAGAGCAGGAGAAAAGCAGGAGTGTATAAATTGCAATTATAAAGTCAATAATGAATTTATGCGTATTTCAGAATGTAATTTCATATTTGCAAATACACACACATTTAATTGAATGTATGCGTGTATACATACATACGTATATATATATATATATATGTCTCTGTGTGTGTATGTATGTATGTATTTATACACATACATATTCACATATATATATGCATGCATATATATATATATATATATATATATACAAACGCACATATACATATAATGCACACATACATATATGTATATACACATATATTTACACATTCATTTCTATGAATATGTACATATATATGTAAGGATATAGTTGTATGAATGTAAATGTGTATGGATGTGTATGTGTGTGTGTGTGTGTGTGTGTGTGTGTGAGTGTGTGTGTGTATGTATGTGTGTGTGTGTATGCGTATGTGCGTAACAAGTTATATGCATTAATACGATAGAATAATTAAATTGATTTGATGATAGCGTATACTATTATCTCTACAACAATCTTCAATACCTGAGTACATACATACACAAACATACTTACATGCATGTAGACACACACACACACACATAAACGCATAGGCAAACAAGCACAGGCGCGCGCGAACACACTCACACACGCACAAACACACGCATATATTTCAATAGAAATTGTAATTATTTGCATGGCTGTTTCCACGTCACAAGATTCACTGAATTAGCCATTCATCCGGCAACTGACAATTACTTTTAATAGCATTATATATTGTTTGAAAAATATGTATTCTTACTGACTGTCTATTGTTCTCCCATTTCTCAAACTCATACCCAGATTAATTGTTATTTTCATATGATCATTCTATGCATCTCTTCTCCAACATCTAAAATAGATATGAATTTTAATGAAAAATGCATTTATTTCTTGTAAAATATTTATTGTTCTTTGTATCCCCTTCTAATAACTGTCGCTAAAGTACAATACGTTATTCATAACAGTCTGTAACACATAAGTACAAGGCTTATAATTTTGGCAAAACAAGTATAGTTGTTTAAAGCAAATCGTGTACCTGACTGTTATAGTCTGATTTTACTAACGTCTGAAGGTAATGAAAAGCAAAATTGACTCCGGCAAGATTCAAAGTCAGAACTTAAAGGGCCATAAAATACATCATGAGGCTTATTTTTCGCGACACTATAACAATTCTGCTAGTTCAACGCTCTAAAATACTTCTACTGCTGCTCAACACCACAGATTTGCTTGTCAAGAGCAGGAATAATGAGGCAGCATCATAGCCAGGTGTTGAAAGGGATTCTTTGGGATTTGAATTATTCGCTCCTGGAAATATGGGTGCTTCCTTCATACTTAACCCTTATTCAGGAACCTTTTGAACGGAATGAGCTGCTCGACCTGAAGAAAATTCTAACTGGGCCCTACTTACAAGGCTATGTGCTGGTTATCTTGATATGAGACGGGTATATTTGTATCCCAAAAGGTAATGAAATGGAGTGAACGACTGAAGCCATTTTCTCCGATGCTATAATAATTCTGCCAGCTAACCGCTTGGAATGGTTTCTGATCTAGGTGCAAGGTCAACAAATTTGAAGACAGATAGTTAATCGGTTAAATCAACACCAGCACTTAACTGATACATTCTTTTATTGATCTAAGAAGGTGACGAAAATCAAAGCTGACTTCAGAAGGTATTCAGCTCAGAAGCTAAAGAGCCAGAGAACCTACTACGAAGCGTTAATCTCCCGATCGTCGAACGATCCTTTGAGCTCATAACTCCGTAATACTATTAATTATAATTGCTTCTAACTTAAGCATAAGATCATCAATTTTAAGGGGAGAGAACTTAGTCGATTAAATCGATCCCTGTAAGTGACTGGTACTACATTTTATCAATCTCGAAATAATAAAAGTAAAAATTGATCTCGGCGAGATCATTTCGCCCAGTGCACTTACGATTCTCCGTGGCACAGGCACAAGTCCATTAATTTCGATGGTGTGGATAATTGATTAGTTAAACCTTAATATTATCTGGTATATTTTTTATCGACTCCAGAAGTATGAGACGTAAAAATCAACTAATAGAGGCAATATCACGTTGAAAATATCTGTTCTCGTCCGATCTAAGCAACGTAGATAAAAAAAAAATTAATAAAAAAATAAAATTACTTTCTGGCGTCATGCCGACCCATAAGGGTCGGTTTGCTGGTTTCCATGGTGTCTATTTTCCCCAGCTGGACACCGGTCCGTCGCAGGGTTACTCATTTTCCCCAGGTAAGTGGAGTGGACAGGAGGAATGTCAAATGAAGTGTTTTACTCAAGAAAGCAACGCGGCGCCTAGTCTAGGAATCGAAACTACAAACTCACCATCATGAATTCAATACCATAACCACTAAGCCACGCGCCTTCAAAAGCAACGTAGAGCGACTTTAATATTTAGATGGGTGATTGATTAGGGAACCTAGATGCTGTAAGCAAAACTTTTAATGGCGGAGCTTCTGCAAACCACAACGTTTGCGCTACAACACAAAAAGGAATCTCCTGTATGTTATAAAAATTGTTTCTAATTTGAAATTTGTGGACAAGGCTATGGTAGAGGAGACTAATTTTCTTTTACCCCTGGCACAAACAATCATTAAAACTCCAGAATTCTAACACTTTCAGACAAAATACCTTAAGATATTCAGATATGAGTCTTTATGTTCTGGTTTAAATACCGCCGTGGTGAAAGATATTTTACCAACAACATACCACTCTCTAGCATTGTGTTGATTTAATTTACTAACCCTGGCGTTAAAATTTCAGCACTTACGACTATGTTAGTCACGTTTATTACATGCACGAGAATTCAAATTGATTAGTGTAGAAATTTCAAATTGCTACGAGAATAACATTGAGACGGCAATGATATTTAATTTATAATCCCTTAGGATCATTCTGTTCTCAGTTACAGTTTTATACGCAATATTTATGTTCATTGTAAACTTTAAACGAGACATTAAAACATAAAATAAAATATACATGCGAGTATATATATATATATATATATATATATATATAT
>NC_068987.1:14830998-14831944 GCF_001194135.2 Octopus bimaculoides | reverse complement strand
TAACAGAGCTGTTTAAGAGAGTTATGTATGCAACAGAAATTATCTCAGAATATCCGAATGTATTGTTTGAATTATGGGATTTGAAAATGACAAGAATGCGTGTTAGTTTCCCATTTTAAATGATTTATCTCCCTTCGTGCTACTTGTCACTTTCTGCAAGTCACTAATCGACCTACTTATGAAAACTAAATAAATATATAAAGTTCTTGCTTTTTTATCTATATAAAAAAAAAACCTGTAGCTGAGAAATAAAAATGACTCGTTGCTATTCTTCAATTAATTATTTATGAGTAATATGTCCTAGGTGGTAAGCTAAAACAATAGAGAGAGAGAAAGAGAGAGAGAAAAACAAAAAATATTGGACAGAGTCTCTGGCAAACTGCCACGACTGTTTCATTTCTTGGTGATATTTTATTTCTGATCAGAAAGCATTCTTTCTCCACTCATCTTCTGCTCCTATTTCCGCTTTGGTTTTTATATACTCATGAAGATTTTTAAAAGCCGGGCTGAATAAAAATCGTGGTATATTAATGAAGACGAACTGGTGGCGAACTTGTAAAATCGATAGCACTCCGAGCCAAAGGCTTAGCTGCATCTTGTCCGTCTTTACGTTCTGAGTTCGAGTTCGACTTTGACTTTCATTATTTTGGAGAGCATAAAATAAGAAATAGGTACCAGCTGAGTACTGGGGTCGATGTAATTGACTTACCCCTTCCTCAGAACAGGCTGACCTTGAACGAAACTTTGACAGTAATATTGATGTATGTTTTTATTATTTTATTTGTCTCAGTCATTTGATTGTGGCCATGCAGGAGCACCGCTTTTAGTCCAGCAAATCGACCACAGGACTTACTTTTTGTAAGTCTAGTACTTATTTTATAGGTTTCTTTTGACGAACCGCTAAGTTACGGGGCCGCAAACACACCAGCATCGGTTTTCAAGCAAT
>NC_068987.1:14830242-14830898 GCF_001194135.2 Octopus bimaculoides | reverse complement strand
GACAAACACAAACACACAAACACATACACACATATGTATATAAATATATATATATATACGACGGTCTTTCAGTTTCCGTCTACCAAATCCACTCACAAGGTTTGGGTCGGCCCGAAGCTATTGTAGAAGACACTTGCCCAAGATGCCACGCAGTGGGACTGAACCCGAAACCATGTGGTTGGTAAGCAACCTACATACCACACAGCTACTCCAGCGCCTATGGCCACTCCTGCGCCTATGTAAACTGCATATAATCAGAAAGGGTCAAAGATTGTACTGCTTGGTTTTTCCGCTATATCAGAGCAGATAAGGTATGACAAAAGATCGTTTGACCCATAACGGTTTCCTCTTTTATTCTTTAAATTGTGTACGCCAAACAATATTATTCACTGTGTTTTTTTTTATATATATACAGGATTGGCCAAAAGTCACCTGACAGTAAATCAAAACCATTTAATTCCAAGTTTTATTTATGTTTAACAACTGAATGAATTTAATAAAAGCATCGAAATATGAAGCATCAAGAAAATTATTCAAACTGAAGACCTTCTTGAGCGACACATTTTTCTATTCGAGTCAATACAGAATTATTGATAGTATTTATAGAATTTTTTTTATTTACTCTCGGGTGACTTTTGGCCAACACTGTATATATT
>NC_068987.1:14828270-14829536 GCF_001194135.2 Octopus bimaculoides | reverse complement strand
TTATTACGGGTTTCCACTCAGTTTCCGTCTATCAAATTCATTCACAAGTCATTGGTCGGCCCAGAGATATAATAGAAGACGCTTGTGAATGTTGTCGCACAGTGGGATTGAACCCGAAACTACATGGCTGCAAAGTGAACTTCTAAATCAGAGAGGCATGCATGCACCTTATTTAGTCTGCGCAAATATTTAACAAGCAGGCGTGGCTGTGTTGTACGAAGCTTGCTTCCAAACCACGTGTTCCCGGGCTCAGTCCCACTGCGGGGTAACTTTGGCAAGTGTCTTCTGCTATAGTCTTGGGCTGACCAAAGCCTTGTGAATGGATTTGGTAGACGGAAACTGAAAGAAACCCGTCGTATATGTATGTGTGTGTGTGTGCTCGCGCATGTATGTATGTATATATGTGTGTATATATGAGTGCGTGCATTTGTATCTGTGTTTGTCACCCATCACCGTTTGACAACAGGCGCTGCTGTGTGTACGCCCCCGTAACTTAGCGGTTCGGCACAAGGAACCGTTAGACTAAGTACTAGGCTTTAAAAAATCCTGGGGGTCGATTTGTTCGACAAAAATTCTTCAAGGCAATGCTCCAGTATGGCCGCGGTCAAATGAGTGAAAGAAATGAAGGAATAACAGAATAAAAGATAGACGCACAAAATGGCGGTGCTCCAGCATGGCTACACTTAAATGACTGAAACACACATAAAAGAATACTAAGAAGGGGTTCTACACAAATAAATATAAAAAAAACAAATTAGGGACAATAAACCACAATGCAAAATTATGTTTTGTTTGATTAAAATAACCTCAGCCATTTTTGTTTATCCATTTTCTCTTTTTGCTTTACACAACATGAAAGAGAGCGTTCGTTTGAAATACACCATTTTGCCAACAAAGATGGCGTTGAGATACAAAAGGGTGAGAAGCACAAAATTTAGATTGATGCTGTTTAGTTTAGTCTCAGACGACCTGACTGTGATGCAAGAAGTACTGGGTTACATGATTAACATTAGCAGATTATTTTTGATCTGATCTCACGTATGATAATGTGTGCGCGCGTGTATGTATAATATATACGTGTGCGTGCGTGTGTCTGTGCGTTCTGTGTGCGTGTGTGCGTGTGTGTGTGTGCGTGTGTGTGTTCTGTGTGTTCTGTGTGTGTGTGTGTGTGTGTGTGTGTGTGTGTGTGTGTGTGTGTGTGTGTGTATGCGTGTGCATTAACAGCAAATGTTTCTGACTTTCTCTCGGGCGTTTGACGTTATTTGC
>NC_068987.1:14823544-14827791 GCF_001194135.2 Octopus bimaculoides | reverse complement strand
TATAGGCATTATGTGCATACATATATATCATACATATACATACACATGTAAATGCTGTGGCGTACATGTATATATATATATATATATATATATACATATATATATATGTGCGTATATATGTGTTTTTATACATACGCATACATACATATATCGAGACAGAGAGACAGAGAGAGGGGGGAGAGGGAGAGAGAAGGCAAAAACGTAGAATTGTCATCTAACATAATTTCTTTTGCCACATCAAACTTCTTGGCACGATCACAACAGATATACGTCAAAATCAGATCGATTTCCAATCATAATTTAAACTAGTGCGAATTGTCCATCTTTGGTAGTTGTTAGCTACTATCTGTTGGAAATATTAAGAGATTTTACTCTGTAAAATGGCGGATCTCTGCCTATGTATATGAGGCGTCAACGCATGATACGGATTTTTTTTTTTTTTTTTTTTTCAGATTTTCCTGATATTCGATCAGAAATGGCTTTAAATTAGAACTTAAATAGATAAATACTTACGATATCTCTTCTTTGTTTTTAGCTTGTTTGCTTTCTCTTGTGAAGGTGTGTGGCCTAGTGGTCAGGCCCTTGCACTCACGATCGTCAGATCGTGGGTTCGATTCCTTGACTGGGTGGCACGTTGTGTTTTTGAGAAAAAAACCCACTTCATTTCACGTTGCTCCAGTGCCTCTTTTGGTGGGGAATGTTGGCCTGCTCGCCTAGCCAGATGGGTGGCGTCCTTTTGAAAGCTGAATCAATGCAAAACGCATTGTGACCAGCGATGCGTGACATCTGATAGACTAGTCGGTCACGTAATCACGTGATCTGATCTGTGAACCAGTGAGATATCCTTCAGACGTCTTTATCATGAATGACAAGGAGTTTACAGGAAATATAAACAACATCACGGAGAGGATGTCTCCTTGGAACATGCCTTTGCGATACTGTATCCTATTGGTGATAATAGTCACTTTTTGTGATTAATTTCAAGATGGTGCCCACGTTGATGTCAGATCAGCTATGGCTTTGACTATTCTCACTGGAACTTAAGCAAGGTGAAGGGCTTCTAGCATCCATGATTGGGGAACAGTCAAAAGCTTTCTTGTAGTCTAGCCACATTGAAACTAAATTCCTCCTATGCTCTCGCACCTCTGACATCACAGTTTTGCTGATTAACAATCGCTAAGCACATCCCCAGACTTCCTTCTTCCCTGCTGCTTGTTCTGCTGTAATAATGTTATTGCTTTCACATGTATGTATGTATGTATGTATGTATGTATGTATGTATGTATGTATGTATGTATGTATGTATGTACGTGTTCTTCGTATACAGTTACCATTTGTATTCTGAAATGTGAGACGTTTTCAAGATTAACGTCTCAAATTCGACGGTCGACCGGATTATATTTAAATTAAATTTACGATGGACTTGCATTAGAAATTGGAAACCATTTATGATATTCCTAATCAAAAATGATTGTCTTAACCTATAGTTAAAAGTACGTTATGTGTGGTTGTGTGATTTAGAAGGAGCCTTACAGTTCGTTACATGTTCGCTTTCATCAGCGCTACTTCTCAACACTGATACATTCAGCAACTATGCTCCCGAGCTGACCAAAGCCATGATTAGAGGAAATTGCTCATCAGAAGTTTGTGAAGCATGTTGATGTGTATCCCTATCTATCTATCTATCTATCTATCTATCTATCTATCTATCTATCTATCTATCTATCTATCTATCTATCTATCTATTTGTATGTCTGTTTGTCTGTCTGTCTATTTATCTATCTATGTTTGTTTGTATGTATGATTTTTTTCTTTGAGGTACCAAGCTGTATTGGCCATTGCCTTTCCCTTGGATAACACCGGTGACGTGGAGAGGGGAGGCCGGTATGCATGGGCGACAGCTAGTTTTCCATAAAACAACCTTGCCCGGACTTGTGCCTGGGAGGGTAACTTCCTAGGTGCAATCCCATGATCATTCATGACCGAAGGGGGTCTCAGCATAGTGAGAGAGAGAGAGAGAGATAGAGAGAGAGAGAGAGAGAGAGAGAGAGAGATAGAGAGAGAGACAGACAGACAGACAGACGGACAGAAACAGAGGAGGAGGAGGAGGTTTTAGATATAATGGTAGTATAGAACTGTATTATGTGGGTGGAATTAAAAAGAAAAAGAATTTTTATTTCTGACTCTTGGGTTATTTTCTCGATCTTATTTACTTAACAGCGAGGCAATTTACAGTGTTCTGCTATATTTTCTTTATGTGAAACTAGTTAACACTTAACACCCTTACATTAGACAAAATGTGCAAAAGAACGAGTCAAAAGGGCTTAATGGAATACACTCAAAACCACATTTTACGAGGAGTGTATTTTTTTGTTTGAATTTTGCATTCATAACAATGACATTTGATTAGCATTTATTGTTTGCTAAACTCGAATTAAATGCTAAGTACGTAGGTACGTTTAAAAAAATATCTCGCAACAATATAACAGCATTCGGTACTCACATTTCTATCCATTTTCATAAATTCTCAGGAAAAGTATTCTACTTGGATTTAATGGTATCTGATTGTTGAACATTTATTCTTTTGTTCTTTTACTTGTTTCAGTCATTTGACTGTGGCCATGCTGGTGCATATATATATATTCTTTATTCTTTTATCCTTTTATTTGTTTCAGTCATTTGAGTGCGCCCATGCTGGAGCACCGCCTTTTAGTCGAAGAAATCGATCCCAGGACTTATTCTTTATAAGCCTAGTACTTATTCTATCGGTCTCTTTTGCCGAACCGCTAAGTTACGGGGACGTAAACACACCGACATCGGTTCTCAAACGATGGTGGAGGGACGAAGAAATGCTGGGAAGCATTTTGCCCGACATGCTAACTATTCGACTAGCTTGCCGCCTTAAACATCAGCTTAGCAAGGGCTTAAATGCTGGCACAAGCCAGCAATTACGGAGAAGGGGTTAAGTCGATTACATGCCCCCCCCCCTCCAGTATTACTGGTACTTATTTTATAGACTACGAAAGGATGAAAAGCTAAGTCGACCGCGGCGGAATTCGAACTTAGAACGTGAAGACGGACGAAATGCCGCTATGCATTTAGCCCGGCCTACTAACGATTCTGCCAGCTAACTATATACATATAATACATGTATGCATGTACATATGCATATATGTCTGTTTATGTATATGCGTGTGTGTGTCTGTTTGTATGTGTGTGTTTGTGTGTATGTGTTTGTGCCTGTGTGCTTGTGTGTGTGTGTGTGTGTACGTGTGTGTGTATGTACGTACGCATATGCTTGTGTGAATTTCTAAAAAAATGTGTGTGTGTGTGTGTGTGTGTGTGTGTGTGTGTGTGTAAAAGAAACAATGTGTGAGTGTTGCTTAGAGAATATACATAGCTGTCCATCTAAATTTCTTTATCACTATTTTGATCTATCCATCTGTCTGTCTAACTGTCTGTTAGTCTGTCTATATACCTGAAAATGAAGCAAAGCATGGAGATTAAAGGAAAAGAATGAAGACGTGAGAAGGCGAATAAATTTCCACTTAACAACATTCTGCTCTTGCGATTCGGAAAGAGTTGCTGCTGCAAGTTAAGTAACGTGACAGTGCTTGGTATAAAGTAGATATGATAGATATAAAGATATTCAAGATAGACGGGCGGACTAAGACACTGATAATCGAGCAACGACAACGAGAGATTTATGGACTAACTGTTTGATTGGTTGATGATTACATTGTCGTATATATCATGTATATGCATGTATGTACCGGTGCATATATATATGTGGGGTGTGTATAAATGTATGTATATGTATGCATATGTACATATATATATATGTATGTATGTAACTATACATAAATAAATACATCACCGCAAAAGCACTCACATAATTCTTAATATAAAAACATAGGAGGTTTCAGCGTTGAGAATATATTTATTTATTTAACTAAGAGATTACTATAAGGCTACAGCCGTTTCGTAACATTTCCGTTGTGTTACTAATTTCATTATTATTGTTTTATTTTTTTACTTGTTTCACTCATTTGACTGCGGCCATGCTGAAACACCGCCTTTTGTCGACCAAATCGACCCCAGAACGTATTCTTTCTAAACTGAGTAATTATTCTATTGGTTTCTTTGCCGAACCGCTTTGTTACGGGTACATAAACACACCAACATCACTTGTAAAACGATGGTGGGGGGAACAAACACAGACACACAAATACACACATGATATATAT
>NC_068987.1:14821971-14823460 GCF_001194135.2 Octopus bimaculoides | reverse complement strand
AAAACTATATATAAACACAAATATCAATATACATATTAATGCACATCTAATTAATATTGGCTTCGAATTTTGGCCCAAGGCCAGCAATTTCAGAGTTGGGAATAAGTCAATTATATAGACCCCACTGCTCAAATGGCACTTATTTTATCGACTCCTAAAGGATGAAAGGCAAAGTCGACCTCAGCGGAATTTGAACTCAGATCGTGAAGATTGACGAAATGCTGCTTGGCATTTTACCTGCCAGCTCACAGCTTTAAATCAAAATTAATGTGTGTGTATGTGTGTGAGAGAGAGAGAGTGTGTAAATGCACATACATAATGTATATATACGTATGTATATATTTGTAGATAGATAGATAGATAGATAGATAGATAGATAGATAGATAGATAGATAGATAGATAGATAGATAGATAGATTACCATATTGACAGAGTCGTATAGAAAGAGAGAAATTTCAATCAACCAATCAAATCCTCCATTTCTCTCGCATTGCTGAGTAGCAGCTCTCTCTTTATCCTTTGATGTCTTTCAGCTTTGGATGTCCGCTGTCCAGTTGTTATAAGATTTCCAATTCTGCTTGGAGACTTGCAGATGTCGGCGTATTTACTTGGGTGGTAACCTGTAGTCCTTGCAGCTTAGCTGTTCTGATTCTAATTGATGTAATTAGAGTTCGGTTTTAAGTCTGCCGATCCGGTCCGTTAGGATCGGCTATTAAAATTACTCGCTTTAGTAGTCAGTTGTGCGGTTTGGGGGCACATCTATAACATGTTAGCCCATTGCACGTCGAGAGATCGGTAACTGATTAAATCGATCCCAGCACTTAAGAGAAAATTGAAAGAGATTAATTGGCTAATTGTTTGATGACTGCATAATTAGATCGTTTGATTGATCGATTGATGGATGCGGTAGAGGGACAAATTGATAAGAAGATGCATGCGCGTACACAAATGCACAAACGTACGCAGACATACGCACGTGCGTTTCTATATATACACGCACTGGCATATCTATATACACACGCTTATACATCACGTGAAATTGGAGTAATAGTTGGTATACATCGAATATAAACTGGATATAAATAGAATTAATGATGCAAAAAAACAGCATACATGAATAATATATGATTCGAAATAAACAAAAATCATCAAGAAGTAACACAATTTTGTATTGCAAACAAGCATATACACACATGCACGCGCACATACATACATACATACATACATAGGAAAAATATCATGTATGGGCCAAGACAACCGGTGCGGAATGGTGGTGGTGGAGACGGTGGGAATAAAATCCTTACTGATAGAATTGCTAGTGATAGAGATAATATAGATGGCACGGATGTTAATAATAGTGAACGAAATAATAACTTCAAAGGCAATAATTGTAGTGGGAATGACGGCGGCAGAAATGGTAACGGGAAGAGTAATACTAATTCCAATGTTAGCGGTTATAATATTGGTAGATCCACATATAGCATAGGCA
>NC_068987.1:14810241-14818182 GCF_001194135.2 Octopus bimaculoides | reverse complement strand
AGTCTGCCATGGACACCTGTGCTTTGGTTCTTTCTTTCTTTTTCTTTTCTTCCTCTCTTTTGTCACTTTTGCTATGAATTAAATTAATGAATTCAACGGGATACACCGTCTGCAAGTAGTTGGGTTCAGCATATTATCCTCCATTTTCTAATTGTTACACAAATTTTGGGTAAAACCTCCACTTTTACCCGCTCCCGTTGATTGCACCTAGTATAGCACTAGCGTAGCAATAATTGGGTACCCTCCCAGCAGTATACTGGATAGATACTATCCCTTAGTGGGTTGTACCCCCAACCCCTAACTCTCTCACGTTATATATATATATATATATACCTACATACATAATACCTACATACATAATACATACATACATACACAAACACACACACACACAACACACATACACACATGCGCGCGCACACTCTCATATATGTAACATATGAATGCGAAACGCAATGTACATTGCGACAAATTAATTACGTAAACGCTTGCAGACATATAAAACATATACACATATAAAACATATACACATATGTACATATGTACACAAAATAATAAACCTTGTGTGTGTGTGTGTGTGTGTGTGTGTGTGTGTGTGTGCGTGTGTGTGTGTGTGTGTACAAACCCAAATACACATACAATCACAGAAAACTTACATGCACAAACACATACACATGCACCTAAATACATGCACATATTTGCGCGCGCACATACAAACACACACACACACACACGAACACACACACACAAGCACACACACACACAAACACGCACACAAACATATACACAATCACACACACAAACACACAAACACACACACACAAACACACAAACACTGACAGAGACACACACACAACACAAACACGCATGCACACACACACACACACACACACAAATACACACACATACAGATGTATAATATACCGATTCCATGATTAGGAGAAAAAGCTCTATCTTTTATTGTATTGAACTATTTCTAGCAATTCTGACACCAACTTAATTAAACTGGCATAAACAATAGAATGGAGATAAGTAGAGTAAGAGGGAGTGAGAGAGAGAGAGAAAGAGAGGATGGAATAGGAGAGGGAGAGAGAAGGGGAGAAAGAGACGAGATAGAGGAGATAGAAATGAAGAGAGTTAAAAAGGAAGAATAGGAGGGACAGGAGAGAATGGATATATATATATATATATATATATATATATAAAGCATATACACATAAATAACATATATATGTATACCTATCTATTTATGTACGTATGTATACATATACATATACATACATACATATAGATATATAAAGAGAGAGAGAGAAGGTGGTTGGTTGGTGTCGGGCGCGATACAAATAAAACTATTGTATCGGGAGGAAAGAAAAATGATTAAGCAATTAAGAAGAAGAGGGAAATGAAAAGAAAAGGAGGAGGAAAAGAACCACCGGAGGACGGGGAGAATATATTGATGAGATGAAGAGCACGATAGAAAGGTACCGTAGAAAGAAAATAACCCTGACACTCACAGAATCGACATTAGAGTACAAAAGAGAATCCGCATGGCTTGTTCTTTGCTGCATGTAACTATTTGTACGTAAGAAAGTACATTTTCATGAATACGTATTTGTGCCTGTGTAATTGTAAAGAATTTTTTGTTGTTCTCCCTTGTGCATGAGTATGCATATTTAAATATGTATAGGTATTTTAGATGAGTGTGTATGTGAGTATGTGTGTATGTCAGTATGTGTGTACGTGGGTATGCTTGTGTGGAGTGGTTTACAGTGAGCGTATGCCTTTAATCTTCTACGTCATCATGTTCATACTCACTAACACAACTAAATTCCTTTATTTTTGCCTAACAAATTACTGATTTGTGTAAGCTGGGAAAACTGAAGGGAGGTTATGAGTAAATTGTGGGGGGGGGGGTGATAGAATTAGTGAGTGTCAGGTACGATGAAGGGAGGTAGTGGTGTGGATGTGCGGTGACGATGTTTAGGATGTGGGTAGATGGTGGTTAAGATAAAGAAAATATTACGTAGGATCTGGAGAAGAAAGGGTTGCATGTGATCACGATTAATTAGAATGGTATGAGCGGTGATAAATCTGAATTCAAGAATTCCAAGATCTACCATTTTATCAAAGTTCCAGCGTCGATATGGGTAGAAAGCGGCGAGCTGGCACACTTGTTAGCGAGCCGTGCGAAATGCTTAGCAGTATTTCGTCCGTCTTTACGTTCTGAGTCAAATTCCACCGAGGTCAACTTTATCCCTTCGGGATCGATAAAATAAGTACCAGCTGACCACTGGGATCGATGTAATCGGTGTGACTCCTGAGTATGAAACAAAAAAAACTGCATCCCTCTGCTAAGCGATGTCGCGCCAGTGTGACAGAATAGGCTAATCAAACCAGTATGATTTCAAGTCATTCTCTGATGGAGAGAATATGCTGAGGTTCTCATTCTGCAGTGGACCGAACATGGTCAATCCAATTCAATCTAGCATCAATGTAGCTCTAACCACTCGGCCCTTTTTAAAATAATATAACCAGAAATATATAATACAATTCATTATTCACTTTTTGAAACTGTAAAGTATCATGTCAGTGAGAATTGGTAAGTATAAACAACAAAAGGCAAAATGACGTACATATGGAATGCATTAGTTTCACGCTCAGTATAAGATGGAAAAATGAGTGAACGTATAACGTTTCGAACTTGGATCTTCGTCAGAAAGAGGGGGGAGAGGGAAAATCCGAAGAGAAGAAAAAAATCTAAGCAAAGTTATACATGCTTGCTTACATACATACATACATACATACATACATACATGCGCTGAACTACTGAGGAATCCACAGCTACTCTAACTAGATTACAAGTTCAGTGTTATACCTGTAATTATTGGGGGACTGGGATTTGTAACACCCTGCCTAAATACCAAACCTAAGAAATTAGGCTTCTCGAAAGGAGAAAGCTAATTCGAAGGCTACAGATCCAATCCATCGCTGGAACTGTAAAAATTTGTAAAACGTTCCAGAAGTTTATCATATAAGTTTATATGAGCATGTCTAGAAATGCAACTATATGCATGAGAATACACACATAAAATAAAACATACAAATCTGTACATATACATACATACATGCATACAAATATACTTTGTTGATGGTTCTTCTCTATTTATTTATTTATTTATGGGTTTCAGCCAAGTGGCTGCGGTCATGCTGGTGCACCACCGTGATATTGGCAAGAAATATTGAAATAAAACTGAATAAAGACATACAGAAATACCTACGTTTGCGTCTGTGCGCACCACTAAAACTACTTGCAGAGGGAAAATTTTCTATTTCAAATACATACTGCTTTGTAGATATCCTTAACTAGAAAATTCTAGTAGCGAGTGCTTTGATGTAAAAGCTGAGGTTGAAGTAGTTTCTGGTCATGTTATTGCCTGTCACTGGAGATTTATTTATACATTGTAAGAGAGAGTCATACATGTCGTACAAGCGGATGTCACCATAATCCAATAATGTACATGTCTCATATGAGATATCTACCATTTAACAAGACAGACCAATCTTTATAGATATAAAGATAAACTGATATGTTTGTTTTGATATATATTCATGCGTCCATGTGTATGTATAGTTTTTTTTTCTGTGTGCGTGAGCGAGCATGTGACGTGTACGTGTGTTTATGTGTGTGTGTACGGGTGGGAGTCTGTGTGTATGTGTGTATATATATGCATACGGATGGATGGAAGGATGGATGTATATGTATTTGTGTGCGTATATATATATATATATATATATATATATATATATATATATATATATATATATATATATATATATATATACACACACATATACAAATACATCCATCCATCCATCCATCCATGCACACACTCATTCATACACAAAACTCAAACAAAATAAAAAAGAATTTATGTAATTTTTTTTTCTATTGTTGATCAACCCTAGCCTAGTCTTCATCGAGCTGATTCTACGACGACTGCTACTTCACCTGTGCCTATCTCGTTTTCATTTGTTGTTACTGATATTTACGTTAAAGCTGATAAGGCGCCGGGCTGGCACAGTAGTTACAGCATCGGGTGAAACGCTTCGAAACCTTTAGTACAGATTTACATTCTGAGTTCAAATTTCACCGACGTCGACTTTACTTTTTCTAATCTTTTCGTGGGGTCGATGAAGTAAGTATCCGTTTGAGTACTGGGATAGATTTGAAAGGCTAATCCCGTCTCCTAAAATTGCAGGCCTTGCAACTATAGTGGAATGTTTTAAGGTAAAGGTCGGCAATGATCAAATAGACTTACGATGGTAGTGGCGCTCCAGCCACAACCATCTCTTTTGTTATTTATATAGTGTAGTTATGACCACAGAAGTCGGTGTATTTTACTTATGCTTTCTTTTAAAACATAGCGGTACAGTTTGAAGAATTTTAAATGCTATTTCCATCAATTTGCGTGATAATATTGATTTTAAAATTTGGCTTTCGCACAAGGCCAGCAATTTCAGGTGAGGGGATAAGTCGATTACAATGCCCCCCCCCCGCCATCCGCACCCCAAGTTTAACTGATACTTATTTTATCGATATCGAAAGGATGAAAGGCAAAGTCGACCTCGACGGAATTTGAACTCAGAACATAAAGACAGACGAAATGCTGCGAAGCATTTTGCCCAGCCCGCCGCCTTAGAGAAGACAGATAATTAAAGTAGATCCATCTCGGGCGATTCTATTTTCTCTATATATAGTAACTATTATTGATTAGATCACTCCCGCCCCCTCCGCAGCCGCCGCCCCAGTTTGTGGTTTCAATTCAGTTCGCTTATGTTTCACTATCCATTTATAAACCTTTATCTTCCAATTGTGCAACCTAGTAAAAAATGTCCTTTTGTGTTGGATGAGAAAACAATTTCTGATTTATACGGAAAACAGTGGTGATTGCACAGACAGAAGCGCGCAGGTATATTTAGATATGAGTTTATAAATATATTTGTGAGTGTAGTGTATGCTTGTATGTGCGTACCATTGTACATGTATATGTCTGTGCGTCATTATAAACATATATATACTCATATATACATATACACGTATACAATGTATATTCACACACACATGTATATATTTGTGAGATAATAAGAATTGGGTGGAAGAGAGGCGATGAGAGGGAGAGAGGCGACTGGAGGGAGAGAGGCGAAAGGAGAGAGGGGAAGGGTGGGAAAGAGGGAAGACAGACAGTGGACAGACAGGAACGATACTTTTGCTACTTGGTTATTAATTTATTTTATTATCGACCCCAGAAAGATGAAAGGCAATATAGACCTCGATAGAATTTGAACTTTGAGAGCAGAAAGATGGAGCTGAGAATGGTTTTAAATTTTGCCACAAGGGCAGCCATTTTGGGGAAGGGAACAAGTCGATTACATTGACCATAGTGTTCAACTGGTACTTAATTTATCGACCCCGAAACGATGAAAGGCAAAGTCGACTTCGGCGGAATTTGAACTCAGAACGTAGTGACAGATGAAATATCGCTAAGCATTTCGCCCGGCGCGCTAGCGATTCTGCCAGCTCACCGCCTTATAAAAGCTGGAGCTAATAATAGAAAATGTTTATCCGGCGGTGTTCCTAACGATTTCGCTTTTCAACCGAATATTCTGTGTAATTTCTAGTAATTTTCATTTTACGCAGAAGTATCACATTGAACCAGAATCTGTGAGTGGTAATGCAGCAAATCACCAGCTTTGTGCAGACATAAACATATTTAAAATTTACACACTCGATTAACACACGTTCGAATAGCATGGTGCTTGAAAATTTATAGTATTTATAAATTCATCTCAAATCAGGAATAGCACACTCTAATCTCGATTACATTATGAACTAAACTACCCGTAACCTGTTCGGTCACCAATAGTTCAAGATACCCGAAAAACCGTGCATCTCAGGAATCCGTAGTCCGATTTACGCGAAACTTGTTTCATTCCGTTTGTATTCACATTTCAATTGTAACTTATTTTCAGAGTATTTTCCCATTATGAGCCGGTTTGGCTATTTATAAAGGTGTTGACAGTAAAGGGCAGGTTTCACTGCTTAAATTTGTGCAAACAAACCCCCCAAAAAATGTGTATCTTGGAAATCCGTGGTCGGATATACGCGAAACTTATTTTATCCTGTTTGTATTCACATTTCAGTGGTGGCTTCCTTTGAAAGTATTTTCCCATTATGCACCGGTTTGGCTGTATTAAATTGCAGACAAGTATGCATGCAAAGAAACAAACAATCACAGAGTTTTAGTAATATATAGATATCATGCATATTGACATTTTTTTGATATCGCAATGATGCAACGAAGACTTTGTTAACTCTTGGTAGCAATCGTAATCCTAAACACACGGGATTCGGTTTCTGCTTCGCATTAACGATTGCTGAGGCTATGTTGCAAATGGTATATAAAAACATTAAGGATTGTGGTATAAAAAAGGATAACTGTCCTAAAAACAGTTATTTGATGTTAATTTCACTTGCAGATGTGTGTAACGTACGAGGCTTGTACTTCTTCTTGTAGTCCTGTTTTCAAACATCAAACTTGACACCAATTATGTTGTGTTTTGTTTTGATTTTGTTTGCTTTTATCTTCTTATAAATGTGGTGCAATTGCAAGGTCTGTGTTTCATGTATTAATCGTATAGCTGCAGTCAATCAACCTATAATAATACAATTTAACCCGCATTGGTTCTTGATAAAAGAAAAAAAAAAAGACCAGAAAAATACTGATGTTGAACTAAACAGAGAAGAGTGTCAAACTTCTAGGTGATAAATTGGAGATCACAATAATATATGAATGTAGTGACAGCAAAGCAAAAATTGGCAATAATTGGGATTGAATGAAGAGACAGTAGGGACAATTATAAGAAAAAAATAGATGACTTTCAAAAAAACGTGAAGTTTTATCAGATTCAGGTAATTCAGATAAGCAGGCAAGAAACAGGAGCAGTAATATGATTGAAAGCGGACTGTTTCATTTTTTATTTGATTTATTTATCTATTTTTATTTGTTTATTTATTTATCTATTTATTATTTTGGTGTTGGTGAGATTGAACATTGCAATCAAGAAAGAATTGCCTGAAACATCGTGATTATAAAAATGGAGCTTAGCAAATCTTTTCTGCATTGACTATAAATAGACATATACATGCATATACACAGACGCGCACGCACACACATACACATAAATATATATATATACATACATATATACATATATATAAATGCATATACATGTGTGTGTGGTTCAATAGATAGATGAATAGATATATTTATATATTACAATTATAAAATATATGTATAATAAGAAGCTTCCTTCCCAGCCACATGTTTCCGGGTTCAGTCCCGCTGCGTGGCACCTTGGACAAGTGTTTTCTACTAGAGTCTTGGGCCGACCAAAGCCTTGTGAGTGGATTTCGTAGACGGAAACTGAAAGAAGCCCGTCGTATATATATATATATATATATATATATATATATATATACACATGTGTATGTGTGTGTGTGTGTGTGTGTGTGTGTTGTTTGTGTCTATTTGTCCGCCCACAATCGCTTGACAATTGATGTTGGTGTGTTTACGTCTCCATCACCTAGCGGTTCGGCAAAATAGACCGCTAGAATAAGTACTGGGTTTACAAAGAGTAAGTCCTGGGATCGATTTATTCGACTAAAGGTGGTGCTCCAGCATGGGCGCAGTCAAATGACTGAAACAAGTAAAAGAATTATAGAATTTATATATACATACATGGATACACACATATATATGTATATGTGCATGTATGTATGTATCTATCTATATATATTTATATATACATACATATATATATATACATATATATATATATATATATACAAACATACATACATACATACATACATATATATAT
>NC_068987.1:14807756-14810207 GCF_001194135.2 Octopus bimaculoides | reverse complement strand
TATATATATATATATGGTCTTCCTCTCGGTCTTTTTCCGCCTCCAGGCATCCACTCCATCATGATGGTAACACGTCTCTCTTGCAGTAATCGAAGTACATGGCCAGTAAACCGCTTAGTCACCGCTTAGTCACCATGTCCTGCAAACTGCCCATGCCTGCTCTTCCCATCACCTCTTTGCTTCTCACTCTGTCCTGGTAAGAGATGTCCAGAATTGAACGTAGACAGCATCAATGGATGGAACAAGCCCAACAATTGATAGATCTATGATGTTGAATATCTTCAAAAAAGTAGAATTAGTTTTTCCTACAAGTCACATTGCCTCAATAAACTTAATATATGGCAATAAAAAATAGTTTCAGACATGACTTACCTCAACAAAAGATAGATTGGTCTATAAAACTGCTTTCCACAGTTAAGGGTAATGAAATTTTATGTGGCTGTATTTGATTTCAGATATTAACGGGTTAATATTAAAAATCCTTTCTGCTATAGGCACAAAGCCTGAACTTTTTTAGGGAGGGTGGGGGCTAGTCGATTACATCGACCTCAATGCGTGACTAGTACTAATTCTATCAACCCCGTAAGGATGAAAGGTAAAGTCGACCTCGGTAGAATTTAAACTCAGAACGTGAAGACGGACGAAACACCGCTAAGTATTTCGCCCGGTGTGAGGGTTAATGCTAACAACGAAGCCCGCATAAACTCTTTATCTAACGAAGAGAAATTACAACCGGGATTGAAAGTGTTAACAGATCGTTTAACAGAAAATACACAAGAGAACTTTACAGTAAAACTCATGCTTGTATCTCCCAAGGCTCTTAAAGTCTACCGCCAACAATCTCTATTATAAAACTTGAATGATCAAAGAACCGTGCGAGTATTGATTTATTTTTAGTTAAATATATCCGTTTGTTGATAAGAATTTAAAAGAAATAATCATTATTTTAAAGTTTTACTAATTTTCGACGATGTCTCTTGTCACCCAATTGAATTTAATGAACAGCGCGACTATGCAGATGCCATACGATTGCTTACAAACACGACGTCACTTTTGCAACTCATGGACCATGATACGATTGTTATTTTCAAGGTTTACTTTTGGAGATCTTTTGCTCCATCAATAAAAATCACAATGGTAGAAAATATAATTTTATTGCTGGATTTTCGAAATGATTTCATCAACAGATTCCATTGAAAATATTTGTGAATGGACAAGCTGTATGAGAGCTGTATGGCAATACATTCCATGGTATTATGGTAAAATTTTGCTGACTTTTCGAAGACAAAAATTATAGAATAAACAACTAATATTGGAAGAACGCTTAGTTTCTATGAGAAAATGGTGAATACAAATGTTCGTGATCTGCTTAACTCACGTTCAGAAAAATTAGCTGAACGCGACCTGCTTAATTTACATCAATAACGTGATTAGGAAGAAGAGGACAATCAAGATGGCGATGAAAGTGAACGGTACATGAAAGAAATTCTCGTGGTACACTGTTTAGAGAATTGGAAAAGTTCAACCAATTAATAATGGATATCGATAGAAGCATGCAAGCTCAATAAAACTTGGTAAAAAAAAAAACTTTGATGTATGCAAAGAAAAGAAAACGAATGAGACTCAATACTGGATAAGTATTTTCCAATGAGAGAAATTCGTAAAAGTATATCATTCCTTCTTTACTATCTTACTTATATACTATATTAAAACATTATGTTTGGAATATAATTACGAATAGCGAACACATTTTCAATGCATTTATTAACTAGTTAACTACTAAAGGCGATACTATCGACCAACAACATTCACTCCGTCAAAACCGCTGGACTTATGCCAACATTTAAAACGCCTTAATATCATATTACGTTAAAGTATGATATGAGAACACGTATGAAACTTACATGGCTCTTCAACTACATATATATATGTGGGGGGGGGGTGCAGGTGTGTGTATATATATATTTGTGTGTGCAGGTGTGCGTGTATATTTATGGATATGGATATATATGTATTCGTATATATGTACGTGTGTGTTTGTGTGTATGCCCATATGTTTGTGTTTGTCCTCCATCACCACTTGACGTCCTCGTAATGTAGCGGTTCGGCAAAAAACACTTGTGAAATAAGTGTGAGGCTTATAAAAAAGAAAAGTATCTGAGTAAGCACATAAATGCGAAACAAGGCGGAAAAAATAGTATTCGAATACCAGAGGTAGAATAATATGCTTCATTAAAAGCCGCAAAAATATCAGAAAAAAAACAACAGACGAAGACAGGTGGTGTTGAAAACAAATAGATGTATTAGTATAACGCTCGGGAATTGAGAAAGTCTTTAACGTTTCGAGCCTATGCTCTTCTACAGAAAGGAACACGGAAAAAAACAAGGAAAGAAAAACATGTGTGTAGTGCTCAGCGATCTATCATGGCGAATGCCGGAATAATATATATA
>NC_068987.1:14806510-14807638 GCF_001194135.2 Octopus bimaculoides | reverse complement strand
TATATATAACGTGCACTCTTCCAGTGTGAGAACCCAGTACAATCACTGTTTCATTGTAGGTTTTCAAATAGAGTGGCATAGAGTGGCTAGTAGTTTCACATACAACGGAATTGTTTGGTGTAAGCTTTCGAGAAATTCAGACGGTACTTAGACTGAATGATTCTGGTTCAGAAGTATTCGAAGCGTGTGTATGGTGTGATTGAGTTGGTCTCGGTCTGTTACTGTATTATTTGTTACTGATTACCTATGCGTTGTTGAGGGAGTGTGCTGGTGGTTCGTTGAAAATAAATACGTCTGGACAATGACTTTGTTTTGGCTATTAGACAATAAAGCTATATAAGTTATAATTGTGAACAAGTGTGGTGTTATATGTCTTGGTAGAATGATGCGCTAATTAAGGAAAAGGACAAGAGAAGGTACGGAGGTTATTTTGCGAGAAATTAATATTGCAGTATATAAAAATCATTTTATGTTTTCTAATGTAGTTATTTATTTATATATTGTTTTTGAAAGGGTCATAATGAGAGACCAGAACAAGTATTAAAAGTTATGTGGAAGGACTCAAAACAAAGTGATTGTATGGCATGTGTGTTGGTGAAGGGTTTTAAAGTCATTAAATTTGTTTTCGATGTAATGGAGGTCACGAAGTGGTATAAAGATATGTCTGGGTAGGATGGGGATAACGTTAGAACGAACTCGTTTGTTACTTCGAGTGCTGATTAATTTGATTGTATATTTATGAGAAGGGGAGGTCTGACGTGTGGGGGAGGCTGTTGACTAGTAGAACTGAAAAATATTTATAGTGTGGACGAAGGAAAGTAAGGGGATGTGGGGAGAATACAAGGAAGTTTAATATAGCCGGAGAGTCGTCCATTAAGATCGACCACACTTTTTGTATCTACCGACATACACATAACAAAACATTCAAACACACGTACAAATGTACATACACACACATATATGTACACACATAGATAGATACACTTATATACATTCACACATGCATTCAGACGATATGGGTAGACATACATGTATTTCATGTAACAGAGAAGTGAAATATAAGAGGAGGCGCGGATATATGTATTTATAAACAGATTCATGTATATATATATATATATATATATATAT
>NC_068987.1:14800727-14804362 GCF_001194135.2 Octopus bimaculoides | reverse complement strand
TATATATATATATGTACACATGCATATATACACACATACATACATACATATATATGTGTGTATTTATGTATGTATGTATGTATGTATGTATGTATGTATGTGGAATCGTCTGTATGAGATATTTTGTGCTGAAAACAAGACTGTGTTGTACAGTCACCATTTCACTTTATTTCCATATTTCTGCATAAGTTCACAGCAATTTGTTTCAGACAAAAAGTTTTTAAATCTGTCTCAAGTATACCTACAACTTTGTAGTCGCAACTTCCAAATCGTGTAAGGTTGGCGTATGTTATTATCACTTAAACTGTATGGAGGGTGCGTAGGAGTAGTGAAGATTTTCCCGCTGCAACCTAAATTTTAACCGTTTTTATGTTGATTGTGACAAGCATATGCTTTCTGATTTGTTCGTTTTACCATTGCGCCATATTATATATAACGTCTGTCTACTGTTTCGTAACTAGTTTTTACTTTATGTTGTGTGTTGTAGTGTGCCTCGGTCGGTCCGTGTTTTAATCGCATGATCATTGTTGTGAATGCACGTGGCTTTGTTGTTAGGGTATTCGGCTCACGATTTTAAGGTCGTGAGTTCAATACCCGGTGACGCGTTGAGCATGTCATTTTTGTCACGTTACTCCATTCCACTCAGTTGGCAAAAATGAGTCCTACTTGTAATTCAAAGGGCCAATCTTGTCACATACTGTGTTACTCTGAATCTCTCCGACACCTACATTAAGAGTACACGTATTTGTAAAGTGTTCATCCACTTACAGGTTAGCTTCATGAGCAATGTATTATTTCTTTACTACCCACAAGGGGCTACACACAGATGGGACAAACAAGGACAGACAAACGGATTAAATCGATTATATCGACCCCAGTGCGTAACTGGTACTTATTTAATCGACCCCGAAAGGATGAAAGGCAAAGTCGACCTCGGCGGAATTTGAACTCAGAACGTAGCGGGCAGACGAAATACCGCTAAGCATTTCGCCCGGTGTGCTAACGGTTCTGCCAGCTCGCCGCCATCATGAGCAATGTATGGTTATGGTCTCGTTAAAAATACAGTAATACCTCACTTTACGAGAACCCGGATTTACGAGCTTTTACGAGTCTTATTTTCTGTTTACGAGTTTTCTCCGGGAACGAATTAACTCCTATGTCGAGGCATTACTGTACACAACACTTTGTTGCTGCTCCCAACTGTGCTGTCTATTTTGTTCCGCAGCTTATTTCAGAAATAGCCAATGAAGGAATCTCTGCACAGTCGTTTGGCCGATTAGAAACAGCAGCTAAATTCTATTTCAAACCCTACCTAGATGTATTAAAGCAGAGGACATTGGCTAACGTAATTTGGAGTGTAATAGATGTAAAAAGCAAAGAAAACGGGATGGTCACATTTGGGCGGTTCAAGGTAAAATATATCTGAAAATTAAAGAAAACGGAATGATTACGTCTGAATAGTTCGGGGTACAATAAATCTGGAAATGACAAAAAAAAGCGGGATGGTCACGACTGGAATGCCTTTGTTTATACGTTTGATAGAGTAAGGTCAAATTGTGGCTAAACAACTGTAACAACGATAGCTTATTTACATCTAGGTAAACTTAGACAGCAGAAGGCGAATGTGGTAACCACAGACCATCATACATGCCAGATATCAATAACAAATTACGAAACCTCCACCCGTCTGTTGCTAATTCAACATTAACCACCTACAGACTGCAGGCCCAACAAGTCTTTGTATCTTCAAGACTGATCTTTTTTTTCCAATCAATTTAATATTAGATGATTAGATTAGCTTGTTGCTTTTGATTACTTTATATAAAAGCTGTCGGAAGTAGTCTAGCTGTAGGATATTCCAGACTTCTAAACATTTTAATCTTATTGCCGCCAAGTTTCCGATTGTTTGTGCAATTCTTGGCATTCAATCCCTTTTCTATTTCCGCGTGTTTTGTAATCGAACTCACAGTAAGACCGTCTCAAATTTCTTTACTTTTATTTGTTTATTTGTTACTTCATTGTGTACATTATTTCTATGAGTATTTTTGCTGTTCTATTTTTGTTTGTTTGTTTATACTTTTTGCAGTTGGCGTTTTGATGAAGAAGTGATTCGGTTTCGACTTTCGTTTGTAACTGTATTACTAACATCATAAATATCCTTTTGATTGATACACGGATTTTTTTTAACAAAGGCAAAAAATTACACATTTTGTGAAGAATTATGATGTATTATACCTACTTCAGTAATTGACTGGTACATTATATTACAGGCCTCAGAAACATGAAAATCTAAATCAACCACAGCGAGATACGAACGTAGTCCAATGCGTAGAAATAAATAAATTGCATATGATGGATGATGTAATAGAAGCAATGTAACCAAAACCACAATATAAGTAATAATACATTACATATTCGCTTAAGCGCTTATGACACGCTAACCCCGTATCCCAGAGGTCGAAACTGCACGCTGCGAAGAAATAGGTACTAGTTTTGATATTTATGCATTACAACGGAATTGTCTCCAAATATACGAACTATATACTTATATATATACATATATATATACATAGAGAGGTAGTTATATATTAATTATGCAATAGAAATCCGTACATGGTCAAGAGGTCACCAATTTACCAGGGTACACCAAGATCTACGTAGCATAGTGGACAGGGACGGGACGACAATAATAGGACTTTCTGCTTAGTATCTAGGATACAGACACTCTACAAATATTTCCCGTTTAGTGTGTAATGAAATTCGGCACGATAGACTAACAGCTACGTCTTTCTTTTATTTTACTGTTCAATATAAAATAAACAAAATGGAGGGTCGTTCGAAATATGTGGCTTCATTGAAGTTATCCTTACATCGAACATCATACTCTTGTGCTTGCAACAGATGGAACTCCGTGAAAGTCGCCTAAACCGGGTGAATGCTTGTGTGTATGAGTCAAGGATAAATACATTCCATCCGACAGGGGCCGGCAGTTTATATTTGCCTAGTTTTATTTGCAAGATTTGGGGTTGTCCGAAGGCATTGGTAAAAGGCACTTGTCAAAGGTTCTGCGCAATGTGATAGAATTTGCCGCCATGTAATTCCCAATCAAACTCATTCTACAAACGTCCAGGACTACATATCTCAATGCATAAAATTTGAGTGAATTCATTGTTCTTTAAAACGTTCCTAGTTATGTATACCTAACTATACCAGGCGCAGGCGTGGCTGTGTGGTAAGAAGATTGATTCCCAACCACATGGCTCTGGGTTCAGTCTCACTGCGTGACACCTTGGACAATTGTCTGCTGCTATAGCCCTTAGTCGACCAAAGCCTTGTGAATGGATTTGGTAGATGGAAGCTGAAAGAAGCCTGTCGTATATATATATGTGTGTGTGTAATTTTTTTTTATTGCCCACAAGGGGCCGACACAGAGGGGAAATATATATAAATGTGTGTGTGTGTGTGTCCATCTGTCTGTCTGTGTTTGTGCGTGAGCGTGTGTGTGTGTATGCGTGTGTGTATGAGTGTGTGTGCCTGTCCCTCACCAGCGCTTCATAACTTCTACTATAGACTCAGGCCGACCAAAGCCTTGTGAGTGGATTTGGTAGATGGAAACGGAAAGAAGCCCCTCGTAT
>NC_068987.1:14799690-14800574 GCF_001194135.2 Octopus bimaculoides | reverse complement strand
TATATATGTATGTGTGTATACGTTTCTGTGTCTGCGTTTGTCCCCCCAATATCGCTTGACAACAGACGGTAGTGTGTTTATGTTCCCGTAACTTAGCGGTTCGTCAAAATGGATCGATAGAATAATTACTAGTCTTACAAAAACTAAGTCCGTCCTTGGATCGATTTTCTCGACTAAAGGCGGTGCTCCAGCATGGCTGCAGTCAAATGACTGAAACAAGTAAAAGAATAAAAGAGTAAATATAACTATTTTAACTCGATTTCATTTATCTAATTAATACACCTTCCAGATATACATACATATATATAAATATATATATATTATATATATGTAGCATGTAGTAGAAGAGTGAAGCAAGCGACATACACTAACTATAGTAATCTGAGCTATACAGTAGTTTGTCGACGAATTAACCCTTTGAGAGTTAGATAAATTAGCTTTACTATTGTATTATTGATGAGTATTATCTCTCTCTCTCTCTTTCTCTTTCACTCTCTATCTATCTATTTACCTATCTATACACGTACATATACATATACACATACATACATACATACATACATACATATACACATATATAGTTCCACACATACACGAGTATCTGCATGCATATCTTCATGCATACATATGAATACATATATATATAATACATATGTATATATATATGTACGTATGTATGTATGCATGTATGTACGAATGTATGAATGTATATGCATATAGGAAGGATATAAACCTGTATTTATTGTTATTTCTCTTTCTCTCTCTCTCTCTCCCACTCATACACGCGCACACACGCGCACATATATATAAATATATATATATGTACATATATATATACATACATATATATATATATATATATATATATACATGTTTATATATAT
>NC_068987.1:14798745-14799626 GCF_001194135.2 Octopus bimaculoides | reverse complement strand
TATATATATATATGGATATGTATGTATGCATGTATGCACGTATGTATGTATGAATAGTACTCGGGTATTCAAACTATGCATCGTATATGCAATGACAATAACCTTTTTTAAACTTTACAGTGCTCGTCTGCACCCGTAATAGATATTGCGCAACGTCAATCCAGCTTTAAAACTTTAAGTAAATTAATTAAACTAACAAGGGAAAAACCAGTTATTTTGTAATTGATTTGAAGTTTGGAAGCTAGCAGCTGCTTCGAACTCCAAAGGATTAAGCGTCTAGCACAGCTTATCATATCCGTAATCGAAAACTGTTCATGAGTATAATTGCTTTAGTTTCCTTGTAGCTTTTTACTCAGTCGCATTAAGATCGATGTTATTGCAAAGTCGAACGTCGGTTTGAGCTGAATATGTTACAGACATCATAAGAGATTATTGGCTGTATGAAGGTTAACGTGAAGATGATGAAGATAAGATATTCTTTTATTCTTTTTGCTTGGAACCGTCTTAGGAATGTGACCATACTATTGCACCGCCTTTAAGTTTTTAGTCGAAAAAAGTCGACCCCCCAGGAATTACGCTTTTTTAAATTTCCTTTTTTTCTTTTTTCTTTTTTTTGAACGGTAACTATTTCATCGGTCTCTTTTGCATAAGAACTAAAGTTACTGTGTCGTAAACAAACCAGCAGCGGTTGCCGAGTGGTGTGGGGACATACACACACCTATACATACATACATACATACATACATACATACGTACAAATTGTCAAAGTGTAGTACAACGGTTTTGCTATGGAATGGTGAAAATATTTTTTCATCTCTGAAAGAAGCAATGCTTTGGACTTAGATATTTTTGCATAACAGCAACGAATATATATATACATA
>NC_068987.1:14794864-14798535 GCF_001194135.2 Octopus bimaculoides | reverse complement strand
TAATATAAGGTAAATAAAAGAAAGTTTAAAATTTACGAGAGTTGTTTCTGTCGAACGTTCACTGGACAATTGGTACCTTGGTTCTTATGAATCCTTATAACAAAATTATATATATATATATATATATGGGTGGGTGCGCGTATGTATGTATGTATGAGTGAGTGTGTGTGTGTGTGTGTGTGTGTGTGTGCGTTTGTTTGTGCGTATGTGTGTGTGTGTGTCTACACGTGTGTGTGTCTACACGTGTGTGTGTGTGTATTATTAGTACGATCGGTCTACTAAGATGTAGCATTATGCTCAATGAGCATAGCTAATGAGATATTTCATAACCACAGATGAAATATGAAAAGTTCAGTTTGCTGGAGCATAAAATTAAAAAAATATATAGGCCAGAAACCAGATGTGTTTGTGTGTGTGTGTGTGTGTGTGTGTGAGTGTGTATGTGAATGTGTGTGTGAGTGTGAGTGCGTGTGTGTGAGTGTATGTGTCTATACATCTAACATTCATATATATACATACATTTATAAATATATTTGTATATATATATGCATATTTTAATATATATATATGTGTGTATGTGTGTGTATGTTTGTAAATACTTATATATATGTGTGTGTGTGTACACACATATATAAGGTATATATATATGTATATATATATTCACACACACACTCACTCACACACACACACATATATATATATATATATATATATATATACATACATGCATATATACATACGTATGTAATATAAGTGTACATATATACACATATGATTTTTCTTTGATTTTACTCATTCTCGAATTTGATAGACATATAGCGGTACGTAAGCCAACTCAAGAAATATCTACTGAAACATTTTATTGGTGTACCTGAAGAGACCCAGAATAGGTCGAAACATATGTTTCGTCACTAAAAAGTTCCTGCAGTAAATCTACGGATGACAAAAGGTCATCGAAAAAACTGTACCGGTGTTTTACTCATCATCCATTTATACATTTTGTACAATTTGTCCATTATAAACGTACAATATATATATATATTTGTGCAACTGGCGTCTTCAGGCCTTGCTGATGTAAATACTACAGAGAAAGATGGTTGAAAGACTTGTATTTGTTATTGGTTTCCTACATATTATATGTCAGTATGGACCAGCACATGCACTTCATTAATCTTTGAGAGCTTTGATAGGATTCCATGGGACTTAATCTGTATGGTTTAAGTTTTCGTCGGCCGAAAGAGATTGACATTAATAAAAAAAAAAGAAATTGAAAATTTTCTTCCAGTTTCAAATTTTTAAAGTAACCAACCATTTGAAAATTCTCGAGCCATTTTGAACTTTAAAATATTTTTGCGAAAATATTTGCCAGTGCTTGTAATGGCTTCTAATTTCAGTCCATTTATTTCAATAAGCAGCATTCTTGGTTTTATAAAAAATTAAGCAGAAATACCGTTTTTTGCCACCTTGGTATACGTGTGTTTCTAACTCCTATTTACTTCACTTTCCAGAAGGAGGTAGTGTTGATTTTCTCCCAAAATCAGAATGTGAATACGTGCTAGCTGAATAGGACACATATATGTGCTTTGTGAATGCAGTTTATTTTCTCCGAATATAGTCGTTTGGTGACAAAATGCCTCGATATATCAACACCTCAATAGCGTCATGAACAATTTAGTGAGTAATTCTGGGCAGGTCTGCTATTAAAACTTTGTTATTGATGTGGGAGTGAGAGTTAATGGTTGGATGAATAAGCTTTCAGGTATGTTGTTTGATACGTGCCGTAATGTTGTCCAAGCATCAATCACTGGTTTTTCATATAATTCCAATTTAAAAGATTGTGAAAACTATGTGTGCCTGGAGATTGGCTTTTACATTTTTATTATATGACTGGCTTAGCCGAAAAAATATTCATCTCCCTGAAATTGTTGCTCTACGAGTGGTACACTGCGCTTCTGCTGGTAATAGCCAGCACTTCTTGGCGTATTATGGCAATGATTTGCTATTACAGTAATCCCTCGCCATTTCATCGTTCATCTATCGCGGTTCACCTATCGCGGTTCACCTATCGCGGTTCACCTATTGCGGTTTATTATTTAAGCTTACATCGATTCCTTCGTGGTGTTGTTTTACATTTATAATAAAATAAATATATACAAATTATAAAAACAATAAAAAAATATACAGTACGTACTGTTTCTACTTCGCGGATTTTCACCTACCGTGGAACGTAGCATACGCGATAGTCGATGGATTACTGTATGGAATATAGCGATAGTTTGGACATTATACTACTTCTTCCGTTTGATAAAGTTGGATTGACTGGGTTACTTCAATCTCAATCTACTCAGCGGAAAATTAGTATCCATACTGTAGCTATTCGCGTTTCTTGTACACCATCATCTCTGTATAATCCGAATATGTGAGTCTTGTACGCCTGTTAGTATTATCTGGGATATAAGGCTGCGAGCTGACAGAATCATTAGCACTCCGTACAAAATGCTTGGCAGCATTTCTTACGACTTTACGTTCCAAGTTCAACTGCCGCCAGGATCGACTTTGCCCTTCACCTTTCTGCGGTCGGTAAAATAAATACTAGTTGAGCACTAGAGTCGGTACAATCGACTTATCCCTTCCTCCGAAATTGGTGGCCTTGTGCCAAAATTTGAAAGCAATGCTATCTTGGATAAAGCGACTTTACCGCCTACTTTTTCAGTTCGAAGATAGAGCTGACAAGGCGGGAGAATACAATTGCACCCAGAGTTACCACGAGGAAATGAATACGTAGCAGAGTTTATCCAGGGATTCAGTCTTTAGTTATTCGGGCTTTTGTGCAATACTATATAAATAAATCGACACGTGTGGAGGCGCAATGGCCCAGTGGTTGGGGCAGCGGACTCACGGTCATAGGATCGCGGTTTCGATTCCCAGACCGAGCGTTGTGAGTGTTTATTGAGCGAAAACACCTAAAGTTCCACAAGGCTCCGCCAGGGGATGGTGGCGAACCCTGCTGTACTCTCTCACCATAACTTTCTCTCACTCTTTCTTCCTGTTTCTGTTGTGTCTGTAATTCAAAGGGTCAGCCTTGTCACACTCTGTGTCAAACTGAATATCCCCGAGAGCTACGTTAAAGGTACACGTGTTTATGGAGTGCTCAGCCGCTTGCACGTTAATTTCACGAGCAGGCTGTTCCGTTGATCGGATCAACTGGAACCCTCGACGTCGTAAGCGACGGAGTGCCAACAAAATAAATCGACACGTATTACACTTGTATATATTAAAAGAACTTTCATCTCTCAGGATGTATATAATAATCTAAAAGATTATAATCACACTTTTAGCTATTTTCTTTTACTTATGCCATATTATAGCTCAGTACCTGTCTTGTAGTTTAAACTGCATCGCAGTTGCAGTCTTCTGGACTAAATCATTGTCGAGAGAGATAAAATATGTACTAGTCATATGCTAGGGTTGATTTAATCGACTTTACTCTTCACACACAAATTTGTGACTGTACGAAACCTATAAATCAATAAACGCTAATACAGACACTATAGTGACTGCATGCTTTCAATCAAAAATAAAAGAAATATACATAAATCTATGCCTGCACATGAATACATACATACATACATACATACATACATATATACATACATACATACATATATATA
>NC_068987.1:14791765-14794847 GCF_001194135.2 Octopus bimaculoides | reverse complement strand
ATATATATATATATATATATATATATATATACTTAAATGTGTGTGTGTGTTTTTATATATGTATAAGTGCATATACATGTGTATGTATGCATATGTGTATTGGCTTTCACGTAGGCTCTCCAGAGCAGTACATAACTCAACATTATTAAACGGTTGCAAGATAAATTTACGACGTATATCGATCGGTAGAAACCACCTTAAAAGATAAAGTGAAACCAATAGAAATAAATGTCTGAATACAACAAAACCTTATCTCAATTCTCTGAGATAATTATTTTGTGCGAGCGTTTTATTTGTATTAACAAAGTTATATCGCTAGCTGATTCACCAGTATATTATTGATGTCGAACAGAACTATGATCAAAAGCGTTCCAGTCGTGACAATCTCTCATTTTGTTTATTTTTTTGTCTTTCAGGCTTAGTATTTCCAAGACTGTACAATCTAGCGTGCCCTTCCTTTTTATGAATAACATAGCAGTGTGTGTGCTTTAATATTTCATTTGGCGGGAGAGCTTGGCTGCTATTTCTTGCTGGTCAATTATTGGCGTACTCTTTGTCTCGTTCAGCAGTATATTGTTGTTGCGTAACCCCAGGTAGAACTAGGATCGAACGCGTTCTAAACATGACCATCACGCCATTTTCCCTAGCATTGAGTATCTGGTATTACATTACATAGAAATTGGACTACTATTTCTGGTAGGACTGTCAATCATATATAGGCAATGAGCCAAGTAGAGACAAGCTTTCTAGTTTGGCTTCCTTTGTGAATTCATCAGCCGAAATAGCAGACGAAATACCGCTAAGTCTTTCGCCCGGCTGGCTAACGTTTTTTATTTCATTATTGCTCACAAGGGGATAAACATAGAGGGGACAAACAAGGACAGACAAAGAGATTAAGTCGATTAGATCTACGCCAGCACGCAACTGATACTTAACTTATTGACCTCGAAAGGAAGAAAGACAAAGTCGATCTCGGCGGAATTTGAATTCAGAACGTAACGGCAGACGAAATACCGCTAAGCCTTTCGCCCGGTGTGCTAACGTTTCTGCCAGCCCGCCGTCTTGACATAGGAGGATATTAATAGATACAATATTCATCAAAGCGTGTATGTTGTTAGGACGAATTAGCTATGACTAGGGTGTCCTAGGGTCGAAACCTAGTCACTGCATGCGATATACTTTTGAAGAAACGCATGAAACATTTCCGTCACCTAGCACTGTACTGTTATGTAAAAGGTAAGAATATACTGAATATCTAATATACAGAAAGGTGAGATGGTCAAGGCTGGAACATATTTAATTATAGCTAATCCCACTAAGAATGGCAACAGATACATTTTTCAAACTAGCTGAATGCTAGAAAGCTGGAAGGTCTGTACTTATTGACCTTTTACCTTTTACTTGTTTCAGTCATTGGATTGCGGTCATACTGTGGCACTACCTTGAAGAGTCCAGTCGAATAAATCGACCCCTATACATTTATAATTTTGGTATTTAGTCTATCGGTCTCTTTTGCTGGACCAGTAAGTTACGGGGACGTAAACAAGTCAACACCGGTTGTCATGCAGTCGTGGTCGACAAATACAGACACAAAGACACACACACAGGTACGCATAGATACACACACGTATATGTGTGACAGGCTTCCACACAGTTTCCGTCAATCAAATTCAATCACAAGGAATTTGTCGATCCTGGGCTATAGTAGAGGACTCTTGCATAAGGTGCCGCGCAGTGGGACTGAACCCGAAAATACATGGTTGTAAAGCATGCTTCTTTAGACATGCATGTGAGCGCTTGCTTTGTCAACTTTCCTTTGAGCTACATACGCCACGTCTTGAGGTAGTTCATTCCTTTCCTGGTTCGATTGTTGCTGATTTCTTCCAGAAACAATAAGGTAATGGAGAAGAACCGCCGCTTGTACAGGACTGTTATTATGTTCATTAACCCTAATGTATGAGATGCACATTAGCATTATTACATTAACACCTAAGAATTAAAGAGGCGATACTAATTACTCAAAATTAACTTTGAAATAGTAAAGACCAGCAACTCTTAAGTCTGTAATATATTGCTTCTCCAGAGACCTTATAAACCAGTACATGCCAAAGTATCTGTAATTCGTTCTTAATAGATAAAGCTTAATTTTCATTCAGTAATTATTTACAAGCAATGACCAAGAAAAATAAATAGTATGGGTCAAAATGTCAATAAATATGTAACTATAAAATACTTCAGAATTATGAAAATTTAGTAATATGTGAAAAGTATTTTAAATTAAAGTAAATGTTTCTTCCTATTGTATAATGTTTGTAATATCATTTACATTAAAATTCTTGCAGTCTATAAAAAAAATGAAATTCTATAAGTCAATCTAATGACCACCCTTGGGTATATTCTGTTTATCATTTTTCCCAGCATCAACAATTCATGAATGAAGTATTTGTTCAAGTGGAGTAAAGAGTTTATATATTCTCCTATGAAGGTCAAGGGTTCGATTCTTTGACCGACCGGAGCATTGAGTACTAGAGCATGACTCTTTCAGTAAAATAGCAATGTTTCGCGAGGAACATTTCACTCTCATTTCTTGCAGATTTAGTCTGTGACTGAAGCATCGCCACTTCGGCTGGTAGAGAGAGTGGCGGTGGTACTGATGGTGGTGGTGGTGGTGGTGTAAAAAAAAAAGCACAAATGTTGAGTGTATCGATTCAGGCATTAAAAGAATTGGATCCAAAACTTCGCTAAGTACTTAAAGCTAAGTGTATTGAACATAGGCAAATCTCGCTTTTCAAAATGGATTTAGATGATCGGATAGATGGTTGGTCGGTTGGTGGTTCGGTTAGTTGGTTGGTTGGCTGGCTGGTTGGGTGGCTGGTTGGCTGGGTGGTCGATCGGTTTGTTGGCTGGTTGGCTGGTTCGTTCGTTGGTGAGTCGGTTGTTTTGGTTTTTGTGTGAGGGTGATGACGGAGGCGATGTGACTGGATATCGAGGCTGTTGCTGTACATAGCTTTAGTGTTTATTTTTCTTATATATATTTGAACTTATTTTATTATTTTTTACTTTTATTTTATTTTTATATATA
>NC_068987.1:14790848-14791662 GCF_001194135.2 Octopus bimaculoides | reverse complement strand
ATATATATAATTGTTCATAGAAAACTTTGGATATATATATATATATATATATGTGTGTGTGTGTGTGTAGATATATATATATATTTGAGTAATTCTTTGAACACTGTCGCCATTGTCGTTTTTGTTGTTGTTGTTGTTGCTGCTGCTGCTGCTACTGTTAGTGTTGTTCTTGTTGTTGTCAATAACCATTAAGATATTTTTCCTTGGCTTTTATTTATTTTTTTAAAACAAATTATTTTATTTCTTCTTATTTTTTTTTACCCGACATACATGTTGTTTTGTTTTCTTTGCTTTTAACTAATCATGAAAGTTAGTATATGTGTATAGACACTTGTAGTACATACGAGTCAGGATGGCGGAACTGATGGCCGACGTGGTGGTGGTGGTGGTGGTGGTGGTGGTGTCAGCAGAATGATAATAAGTTAGGGTGAACGGACGGTGGGGTGAGGACTAACGTCAGCAGAACATGCATTTGTGTTGCATTGCTGTGTGTGTGTGTGTGTGTTTGTGTGTGTGTATGTGTGTGTGTGTGCGCGCGAGTGTGTGTGTATGTATTTATGTTAGTATGCACAAATATATATCTCTGCCTGTCTTTTTTGTAAGTATTGACGAGTATGTACGTATTTGTACGCCTGTATGTATGTATGCTTGTATATGTGTGTATGTGTGTACATATATATGTATATATATAGACATCTATATTCACTTAAAAATATATATATATATATTATATATGTATGCTTATGTATAGACATCAGTATTCACCTAAATATATATATATATTATATATGTATGCTTATGTACAGACATCAGT
>NC_068987.1:14782339-14784839 GCF_001194135.2 Octopus bimaculoides | reverse complement strand
CAGTAGAATGTATTGCTTCAACCTGTAAAAGCTTTCTATTCTACTGTACTCTTAAACCAGTTTGTTTTCTACTTTCTAATTGTTTCTAGTAGAAACAATTAGATTAATGACGAGTCATAACGATTCGGCAAATAGTGGACGATAAAATGTGTACCAGACTGAAATAAGTATGGAGTAGATATGATCGATTAAACCCTTTTAGGCGGTGTCCCAGTATGGCCGACGTCCAATGATTTAAGTTAGTAACAGCGTGCAGAAGTGTAACTAGATCTAAATAGTAGAAGTCGCTGTAGTTCAGTTCCAGAATCATGGTGTATGATATAGACTGGCGGTGAAGCTAAATGGAGAATAGTGTTGTCACGAACACGAAGCATTTTCTGGGAGATAACTTAGCAGTATCGATTGGATTGATGCAAAGGATCATCTAGGTGGCCGTTCAGTCTTCTGGAAAAAGTAGCCAAACCGCCCATAGAACATAACAACATACTGCCTTAAATTGACGCCTCTTAGGCTGATGCAGACTTAAAAATACAGCCAAGTAAACTCTGAAGAGACCGGTGTTGGTCTTCGTTGGCAAGACTTGTATTATTTGGTAAAATCGACAAAAAGTGGTGAGTGGAATATTCACCATTTCGGTAATTGTCCTTCTTCAGAGAAAGATGACAGGAGTGAAATTAAAGAGAGGAAGTAAAACTTTGCTGTGTCTCTTTAATTTCACAATTGTCAACTTTAATTTCATTCTTGTCAACTACAGATCACTGTATTCTTTTTTCGTCTATTTTACTAAATTAGACATACGGTGACTGCCAAAAAGGAAAAACGATTCCTTCAAAGCTGGAGTCACTTTCACCCTAAGACACAGGCCTACATCCTTATGACCATTGGAAGTCCATGTAAGACTTTGTTGTTGAAGTTTCTTTCAGTTTACCAAATCTACTCACAAAGCTTTGGTCGGCCCGACGTTACAGTAAAAAAAACATTTGCCGAAGCTGCCACGCAGTGTAACTAAATCCGGAACCGTGTGGTTAGGAAGCAAGCTTCTTAGCACACAGCCAAACTTGTGCCTATAAAAATATATTAAGATTTTTAAAACATCGAAGGACTATCAGGGTCCATGCGAGTAAAAGAATAATCAACGAAGTCGATAGGCAAAAAATGGTTGGGAACCAATGGTCTACCAGATGAAGATTTATGTGGTTTTAAATAATAAACAACGCGCCAACGATGAAATCATTGTACAGTCGAGTGACCGGCTAGAAAATAGCTGTCAACGTTGTTATATGTGGTTATAATGTGATCCGGCAAGGAAAAAGAAGAAGACGCCAAGTGATTTCAATTGGTACGTCCTTCATCGTATGGGTCTGTTTGTAGACTCTATGCTAACCCGGTGCTAAATAGCAACAACTGCCGTAGCAACAGCAACTACTACTACTACTACTACTACTACTACTACTACTACTACTACTACTGCTGCTGCCGCTGCCGCTGCTGCTGCTGCTGCTGCTGCTGCTGCTGCTGTTGTTGTTTCCATTGCTGTTGCTGCTGTTGCTACTGCTACTACAGCTGCTATTGCTGCTGTTACTACTACTGCTAATACTACTACTACTACTATAGCTACAACTACTACTAATACCACCACTGCTACTGTTGCCGCTGGTACTACTACTAGTACTGCTGATGTTGATGCTGCTGTGGCTGCCATTGCTGCTATTACTACAACTACTGCTACAACTACTACTACTACTATGACGACAAATACTACTACTACCACCAACACCACCACCACCATTACTACTATTACTAATGCTACTACCACTATCACACCACCACTACTACCACCACACCACTATTATTACCACAACTACTACTACCACCCGAACCACCCCACCACCGCCACTACTACCAGTACTACTACTACTATAGTTACTACTACTTCTATCACCATCACTACTGACAAAAGCAACAGCAATAAAAACACGACCTAACAGAAATGAAATTTAATTAACACAATGTTAATTAAAAAAAGTGACATAAAACCAGAAGACTTGAACAGATTCCACACAAACCACAAGTAAAAAACAAACGGCTAATTACATCAACCGAGTTGTCTGATACGCTCCATTTTGAAATCAAACTTTTTCCTAGAATATTATAAATTAAAACATAAAACAAGAAAATAGAAAAACGCTATGCAGGTGTTAAAACAGATCAATAGCAAATCGAACAATAGAAATTAAAAATCACTATTACGATTGGAAATATACATACATCCATCCATCCATCCATACATACATACATATAAACAGATATCATATATATGAACATACGTATTTATAGAAGCATACATACATATATGCATACATACATGCCTGTGTGTGCCTGTGTATAAATAAATATATCTACATATATAGATATATAGAGATAAATAGATAGATAGATAGATAGATAGATAGATAGATAGATAGATAGATAATCATATATATATATATATATATATATA
>NC_068987.1:14776284-14782147 GCF_001194135.2 Octopus bimaculoides | reverse complement strand
ATATATATATATATATATATATATATATATATACACATATATATATGCATATTTGTATGTGCATATATATATATATATATGTATATAAGTATATATATGTATATATACATATATGTATATATATGTACATATACATATATATGTATGCATATATATATATATATATATATATATATATATATATACACGTGTGTGTATGTGTGTGTGTGTAACAATAGGATGTCTGTGTAGTAAGAAGTTTGCTCCCCAACCATATGGTCCCAGGTTCTGTCCCACTATTTCCTCTTTTTCCTTGCGATTGTCACTTCTCCAATCGCTTGACAACGTCCCTGTAACTTAGCGATTCGGCAGAGTTATAACCATGTACTGCAATAGCTTGCAATTCAGAAACCCTCGGCTATTTAATATCTTACCAAAACACCTAGGAGATCTACATGGAGTGGTGGTAGAAGTTTCCGAAAAACAACTTGACCTGTTGCTGTCCAGGATCCCTACATTACGGCAACGAACTCAAAAGCGTGAATCATTATCAAACTCCCTCCTTCGCCAAAAGCCAATCGCAAAACAAACAGACACTGAAAATGAGATAATACTAGCGGTGGCCCAGCATAGCTACAAATTGTGGGCTGACACGCATAAAAGCATAAAAGCATGAAGAAATACATATGATATTCTGACGTATACATTCTGCACTCAGAGATTCGGTGACACAATTTAGATATCTGAGATTTTCTTCACGAATTATTTAAATGAGGATAATCAATAGAAAAACAATTAAATGTAATTTTTTGTCTGCTTTTTAGAAGGAGCACGATACGAGAATATCGAAGTAATTAACGTACTTGATGTAAATATTTTAAAGAAATGTTCACAAACATATGCACATGCACACACACACACACACTCACATGCATATATATATATATATATATATATGTATATGTAATATTTATATGTTGCGTGTGTGAGTGTGTGTATGTGTGTATACATGAATATCCACATACATACAATATATGTATATAAACCAGTCATACAACTACACGCATATATATGTATACACACACACACACACACATAAAGACACACATATACATAGGCGCAGGCGTGGTTATGTGGTAAGAAGTTTGCTTCCCAACCACATAATTCCGGTTTCAGTTCAACTGTGTGGCACCTTAGGCAAGTTTCTTCTGCTATAGCCTCGGGCCGACCAAAACCTTGTAAGTGGATTTGGTAGACAAAAACTGAAAGAAGCCCGTCGCATATATATATGTGTGTATATATATATATATGTGTGTGTGTGTGTGTGTGTGTGTGTGTGTGTGTGTGTGTGTGTGTGTGTGTGCGTGCGCGCGTGTATACGTATGTATGTATGTATGTGTACGTGTCTTTGTGTCTGTGTTTGTCTCCTTGTCCCCCACCACCACTTGACAACCGGTCTTGGTGTGTTTGCGTCCCCGTAACTTAGCGGTTCGGCATGCGAAATGCATATTTATACGCAAGCACACACATACACACACGCACACACACATAGACACACCGTCACACGTTTACACATATTGGATATGAATGCTTGTGTATGTTCACGAAAGTTCGCAGGTGTGTATGCACGTGCACCTGCCGTCTGTTGTTTCAATGAATCCTACAGGGACCACTTCTTCCCCCATTGCTATTGACGAGTTTATTTCTAGGTCCATTTGTCCAACATCTAGAAACCATTCAACGAACTATTTAAATCTCATTATTCCTTTCAGATTAAATTATTAAAGCAGAATATTTTGGTTTCGCTTAGAGTCTTGTCTTGATTTAAATTGGCTGACAGTTATTGTCCGACGTTCTGTCGACTCCCTCGTGCATTGCCTACACCCTAATGCATAGAGTTTCTTACATATGCACACATACACAGAGATACACGCACACGCACGCACGCACACGCACACATACATATAAACATTCATACACACATTAATATATATATGTATGTATGTACGTATGTATGTATGTATGTATGTATACATATGTATAGATATATATATATATATATATATATATATATATATATATATATATATATATATATATATATATATATGTATATGTGCATGTATGTATCTGTACGTAAAATGTATCTCTCACCCTCTCTCCTTTCTCTCCACACGCACACTCACACACAAACACACACACAAAGACAGATATACATACATATATATGCACACTTGGATTCATAGATATCACTTAACTAAAATATACATATGTACAAGTGTATTGAAACTCACATAGAGATACAAATATATACACACACATATATGTGCATATTATATCCACACACATATGTGTATATGTATGTATATATATATATGTATATTATATATATATATTTATATATAAATATGTATGTATATATATATATACTTATATATATATATAGATATGTATATATGTGCATGCATATATATATATATATATATATATATATATATATATATATATATATATAAATACATACACACATACACACACATATATATAAATGTACGTATAATCATTCGATCAGATACGCCTTACAAATATATGTAGCTAATTTTATCCACATTGATTGTTATTCCTTTATGTAATATACATATATAGGGACAAAGAGTCCATTAAACACACACATAATAAATTTAATGAGCAATAGAATATGTATATCTACATATATCACAACCACATACCGCCATTCAAGCTTGTAATGTATGGGTAGAGTCTGTTAATTTTAATTTATCATAAATGCCTAATAATAGATTGTCACGCATATGCACGGACCGATAAATGAGGACGCACAATATAAGCAATCCCACTTGAATAGAAAATAGCAAATATATATATATATATATATATATATGTTCATATACGTATATATATTTATGTATATATATGCATATAGTATGTACTTATGAATACATTTAATGTGTGTATTTACAATATAATATATGTGTGTCTACAAATGAACATGTTTGTGTGTATGTATGTGTGTATGCGTGTGCGTCCGTAACGGAATATATATAAGTGTGCATATACATATGCATTCATTTTGTCATACATGTATACAATATACAAGCACATAAATATAACTACACTCTATGTATGTATTACTGTTTATGTAAATAGATATTCTCCTTTGCATTTCTGTCATTTAGTCATTTTTTATTATTTTATATATTAATATATAGACATTGAAGAATAGATTTATTTTAGTGCAACAGAGCGACAAAGAGAAAGGGGGAGAGAGGAAGAAATAAAAAGAAAAAGGAAAAGAGAATCGGTGTTGAATAGAAGACGAGTGAATTGCGGATCGAACATTAAATATCAAAAATAGCAATAACGCAAATATTGAATTATTACCTACAAATATTTGATTTTTGGGAATATTTCGTGTTAAAAACCCTTAAGAAAGGCTTTAAGGAGGAAGAAGGTGATATAAAATACATTTCTATGCTGTTTAGCGTGAAGAATTGACGTGTGTGGAAACGTAGAACTTTGCGGTAGTGGATTGTGCTTCCTGTGCTATCAGAATAACAATGATGTAACACGCATGCAAGAGAGAACTGGCTCTAATCGTGGGGGATTTCTTTTATTCTTTTATTTGTTTCAATCATTTGACTGCGGCCATGTTGGCAATATGAAGTCATCATTTATAGTATACACTAGAAACTGTTAAATTCTGGATGATTGTTAATTGCTGGTAATTGTTTTATGAGATTGGCTTCTTTTCTCCTTAGGTTACCCGTATTGCAGTTTATAGCTTTAATGAAAACTCCGGCTCCTTGATTATGAACTGCTTCTTTCAAGATGCTCTTTGAAAACGTATGCGCGTGTGCGTAGTTCTTCAATTCAGATATATAATCGTCCGTTATGTAATATCCATCACATTTCTCGACCTGAATCTGATACACGACCTAAGTATGGAGGTAGATTCTAAGATAGAGATAAAGCAAATGACTTGTGCACATAAATTTCTGCCTTCTTGAGGTCCTACTTCGATAAACATTTGTGCAAAGGTATATCCAGCCATTCTCTATACCATGAATTAACAATGTTAACTACAGCTTCTTAATAGAGCAAAAAACAAGGCAGCACTCACACAAAATGATGTAACACCTTCTGAGAATATCAAGAGCCAATGTGATATCAGGTTTACTAGTGTCAAAAGAACGTTTAGCATCCTGATAAAACGGAGTTTTTCAAAATCCTTTTAATATTCGATTTAATCTCATCCAAAGATCATTCAAACTTGCAACATTAGCAAAAAGCTTAAGGACACAGAAATTGACCTGTCCTATCAAGACTCTGATTTCAAGACAATTCATGACTCTGGAAAATTGATGAATGTGAACGACCATTAATTACGATATTGTTAGCTTTTATAATTATTAAATAGAAAGCTTCAATATTTTATCAGTTTTATGTTGAATAAAAAAATCTAAAAACAGCTTTAAATTATGATGTTGAACGTTGATAAATAAATGATGCAGAACACAGTCAGACATTTTTACGACGAAAATTTTGCTTTCCGAAAATTTATATTTTTCCAAATCTTTTTCAACTTTTATTTATGCAACGTCCTATCCTTTGTAAAAAAAAAAATTACATACAAATCAATAATCGAAGATTATAATAATAACAACTCTGAATCTGAATTATTTTTTTAAGTGGAAAATAGAAATTGCACCAAGCGTAACATGTAGTAGACTATGAACTGGATGATTCAATTCACAAATATGTAA
The DNA here is from genome assembly GCF_001194135.2 of Octopus bimaculoides. Lineage (NCBI taxonomy): Eukaryota > Metazoa > Mollusca > Cephalopoda > Octopoda > Octopodidae > Octopus > Octopus bimaculoides. Next base: position 14,777,387 of record NC_068987.1, on the reverse strand, counting down.
GCAATTTCAAGCAGCGGTAGAGAAGTCATGATATTCTAAAAAAAAAAAAAAGGAATAGAATAGGAGGCTTTCATATGAAGTATATGTGAGTTTTATCATTTTTTTTCCTTATAATTCCTTGATTTAAATTTCAAATTTCTGTTACTACTTCATATTAGGATGAAATAGTTCGCTATTTTGTAATAGCTGTGACGTTAGATACATTACGTGTGTTTTAATTATATTACTCTCCCAAGTTTTCAGAAAAAGCTGGATTCATTCAGTTATCCTTATGACTCAAAGCCTTTTATCTAATATTTTTGTTTATTGCTCTTCGAGCGCTCCTTATAGTAACGGCTGAGATGAAATACTGCACAATGTAAACAAAAGCAAAACGGAAAGCAAACTGAGTGGAATTAGGGCATTTTACCATAAAATAAAATAATAATGGAAAATTAGGAAGAAATATAATAAAATAATGTATCTTAATATAACATTATATTATATATCATAATATAATATATGTTATATCCTATTATAGTATGTTATTATATGTTATATTATATAATGTAGTCTATCACTGGCTTACATCTAATTTTATATGGTGATATTTAAACAAAATTTACATAACTTGCTTCAGATTTCATTTGTATTTATCAATAATGTGTATATATTGAGAGGGAAAAATTCCGTAATAAATTTCTGCAAGAAGCTGTTATGTACGAAACACTATTTTAATATATCAATAAATATAAATGTTTTAGTAGTTTTATGAAACTGATCTAAATTCGCGATTGTTTTAGCACCTAATTATAAAACAAGTATTTGTATATTATTTAGTAATATTATCACGACGGGGGTAAGGTCTTTAATGAGCAATAGTGTGGCTTCATGCAGAAATGAACGGATTAAACCATCTAGTTACCTGATAGCAGGGTTGGCCACGAATGTCAGAGAAAAACAATATTTTATTTTTATTTTTATTTTTTTTTTCCTTTTCAGCAAAGAAACTTGAAGTGCATCTTATAAGCCGGTGCATCTTACAAGATGCCAATCCATACATATATTCATTCAAACGTACGTACATATGCATACAGACATATATATATATATATATATATATA
>NC_068987.1:14774675-14775729 GCF_001194135.2 Octopus bimaculoides | reverse complement strand
ATATATATATATATATATATATATATATATATATATATATATATACATAATCTCCATTTTCTGATTATTTAAAATCATATATATATATATATAAAACATTATTGTTGGAGTAGACTTCCTTGGAAAAAAAAACTGTTTAAATTATGAACCCAAATAGCTTTCACAGATTTGGGTCTCAAAGTAACTATGCTTCGCAAGTTCTGACAATATGGGACCTAGTTGTATTGGTTACTGTGTAAATCACCAGTACAAGGTCGGATCGTTGGCAAATTAAAAACGTTGAAAGTTATACCGTCTTTCCCTTCCAAATTTTTCAAGACTTATGATGCGATCTAAGCGAGATTTGGCCGCCAATCCTAGCAAATCGAGAAACCATGTACAAGTTGTGTTTCATAAACACGAAGTCATGTACTATATATTAGACGCGGTTGGTGGGCAGTGAATTAAATTTATTGATTATTTCACCTACCTCAACAAGTTCTCTGACTTTGTGCTAAGTAGCAGGAATTAATTATATAACTTATAGATATAATTCCACCATTTTGAACATGTGTGAGTGCGCCCGCGCGCGCGCGTGTGTGCATAAGAATTCAAAGATGAGGCATAAGTGTCTTTATATTCATCAACTAATTAACAAATCCTGAGGGTATTATTGCTTTTGATAGAGTAATAAGTATTAAGTAGTGATAGTAGCATAAATTAGATTGAATAATCGGGGAAAGTGTGAAATGTTTCATTACTTGTTAAGCTGTCATTACAGAAGCATTACATTGTTAAGAATGTATGTTTACACCCCACAAGTGTGCCGTAGTAATATCCATTCTTTTTCATATGATTATTGTTGTTTTACAAATATATATGAATATATATGTGTGTGTGTATGTGACAGAGATAGAGAGGGGGAGACAGAGAGAGAGTGAGTGTGTGTGTGATATGATTCCTAAACTGAAGTGGCAATTAGTGATTAAATATTATAGAGCCAGCATAAATCATTAGCAAACGCAGTCAATAAAAAAAGATATTTGTATCATATATATATATATATAATATATAT
>NC_068987.1:14772725-14774352 GCF_001194135.2 Octopus bimaculoides | reverse complement strand
TATATATATATATATATTGATGTCTCTGGGGAGAGTCATTCTGTTTTAATGCCTTATTAATTAACACATTTACCGGTTCGATTTCCACTCATTTATTTATATATATTTTTTTTGGTTTAATTTTCGTTGCTTCTTTCAACCTTTTCAATAGTTGTTGACTCTGTCCGTTGTCGGAGCTGCGTTCGTTTTGTTTGTTTATTTGTTTGTGCGCATATGTGAGCGTCTGTATGCATGTGCATACAGTTGTCTAGTATGTATTAAAAAGTCACATAAGGCTTAAAAGTCACATAAGGGCATCACATGGCAACAATCATGAATCATTTCAGTAAGTTTTCTTGGAAATGGCTTTTCTCGTGTAACGACGATGCAGCTGTGATGTATGCATGTATGTATGTATGTATGTATGTATGCGTGTTTGTGTGTATACATATACATACGTAAGTGTGTATGTACGCTTGTATGCATGTATTCTGCATATTCCTGTTTGTGTGTTCATATTATGTGTGGTGTGTGTGTGTGTGTGTGTGTGTGAGTGTGTGTGTGGTGTGTGTGTGTGTATTTGTGTGTGCACCTCTGTCTCCTTGTGTGTGCATGCTTGACTGTGTCTGTGTGTGTGGGTTTGTGTGACTATGAACGTGGGTCTATTATGTATGGATGTGTGTCTTCATATGCGTCCTTGTGTGTGGAGTGTGCGTGTGTGTATATGGTCATGTGTTTCAGTATTCTTTTATGTATGTATGTGGGTATGTGAGTATGTGTGTATGCTAGCGTGTCCTTATTACCTACGTACCTATTTATGTATTTATCTATTTGTTTATTTACATATCCATTTACTAACATGTATGTATGTATATGTGTGTGTGTGTGTGTATGTATATAGATAGATAGATAGATAGTATTGAAAGGCGTGTATATATATATTGTATACATACATATAAATTCTTTGCAACTGATGCTAAATTTATCGATCCGGAAAGGATGAAAGGCAAAGCCGATCCCGGCGGAATTTGAACTCAGAACATCAGAACATAAAGATTGACGAAATACTGCTAAGCATTTCGCCCGGCCTGTTAACGTTTCTGCCAGCTCACCGCCTTTACACACATATATATTGTAATGTATATACTTACCCTGTAGAAATTTATGCACTTAGCTGACTATATATATACATATACACTCATATACATACAAATATGCATATAAAAGGCTCTCTCTCTCTCTCTCTCTCTCTCTCTCTCTCTCTCTATCTGTCTCTCTTTTTCATATATGGAATTAAATACTACATACGTTATCAAAATTTAATTAAACAAAAAACAAAAAAAAAACACACACACACATGAACAAATAAATAAATAAAAACAAATACAAACGAACACGTATTAACAGAGAATATAGGTGATACAGACACTCCCCATACACACATGCACTTACAAAAGACACAGACACATTGAAGGACACGCATGCGTAGACACATACATTAGGAATACAAAATACGAAATGGCTGATAGTTAGCAAGGTGAGACACACATAAGAAAGAAGGAAACAAAGGACCATTGATGAGGTCACAGAAGTGTGACGAAAGAACTCTGGCCGAAATACGATTAAGATTAATGTAATATAAAGCTGA
>NC_068987.1:14769540-14771595 GCF_001194135.2 Octopus bimaculoides | reverse complement strand
ATATATATGAATGATATTATATTATATTATATTATATATATATGTGTGTGTGTGTGTGTGTGTGTGTGTGTGTGTGTGTGAAAACAATAGTGGGAACGTGGCTATGGTTACGTACCGTTACGATCTGAGTTCAAAATCATGCCGAGCAAAAATATACGGACGTTATTCACTGGAAATCACAAGGAATGAATCCAAACAAAATATGGGCCTTAATTTAAAAAGGAGAAACATTAAGAAGTTTATCACCTACACTGTTCCAATACTTCCGACTGAGCTATCAAACAATTCGTTACAACTGTTCTGATAGAAAGATAAAATAAATGGAATTACGGACGAATTCTGTAGATAAATATCTCGCGGCAGTTGTAACATTCAAAGGCTGACCTCTCCCGCTTATCATTCTGTATGGTTATAAGGGATGTTTTTGTTCATTCACTTATTTATTTATTTATTTATTCATTTATTTATTTATTTATTTATCATTTTGCGACTATAAATGTATTTTTATTGTCAGGAATAGCAAATTTGACCAAAATGTCGGTTAGTAACCGAATAAGCATAAAATTCGTAGCAGGAGAAACATAAAACCGATGGCAGTTTCTTCTTCTTCTTCTTCTTCTTCTTCTTCTTCTTCTTCTTCTTCTTCTTCTTCTTCTTCTTCTTCTTCTTCTTCTTCTTCTTCTTCTAATTTCTCCTCCTCCTCCTCCTTATCTTCATCATCATCATCACCACCACTACCCCCATCATTATCATCATCGCCATCATCATCACCATCCACATCATCATCACCATAATTATTCTCATCCCCCACCACCACCACCCTCTCCCATCATCCTCATCAACATCATCATCATCTCCACCACCACCACCTTCAATATCTGCAATACTATTATTATAAAATTTTGCTTAGCAGCGTGTCACGTATTTTCGACGATTAGTAAATTTGTAAACGATTGTTATTAGTTTTTCCCCACATTAGGATTTAGTTATTGCACTTTTATGTCGTGGAACTTGTTTTTGGAAGTGATCGGGAAGAGAGAGGTGAGTTTATCTGCTTTTGTCTGATTCTATAAGTGGCAGAAACCAATTAGAAAAGTATAATTAGTAAGCACATCATTATCAAATTTACAAATGGTGTTAGCTGACGAGTTGCAGAGAAACCGAAGGGAAAATACAAAGGGAGAGAAAGAAATTTAGAAGAAAATCCTATTATTATAAATGAGAGATTTTCTCTTTGGTTTAAATATTATTTTTAAATTTGAGTTGTAGGCCAGCAATTTCGGAGAAGAAGTAAGTCGATTACATCAACTCCAGTGCTTAAGTGGTACTTTTATAGATGCCGATCGGTTAAAAGCAAAGTCGCCCTAGATGGAATTTCAACTCAGAACGCAAAGACGGACAGAATGTTGCCAAGCATTTTGTCTGAAATGCTAACGGTTCTGCCAGCTTACCGCCTTACCTGGTTAAATATTGGTTTCAAATATTGGCACAAGGCCAGCAATTTCTAGGAAGGGTTAAGTCGATTACAATGACCCTAGTGTTCGATTGGAACTTATTTTATGGACCCTAAAGGATGGAAGACAAAGTTGACTTCGATAGAATTTTAAGATTACAATTCTGCCGAAGTCGACTTTGTCTTCCATCCTTTTTGAGCCAAAATTTGAAACCAATATTAAACCAGATAAGGCGGCTAGCTGGCATAAACGTTAGCAATCTGGGAGAAATGTCCTTATGAATTTTTTCCAGATTACTAACGATTACGCCAGCAAGCCACCTAATCTGGATTAATATTGGTTTCAAATTTTGGCTCAAAGCCAGCAATTTCTGGGGAGGGGTTAAGGCGATTACATTGATCCTAGCGCTTGACTGGTACTTATTTTATTGACCACAAATGATGAAAACGGGATCAAAGCTTGACTGGTACTTATTTTATTGACCAAAAATGATGAAAGCGGGATCAAAGCTTGACTGGGACTTATTTTATTGATCACAAATGATGAAAGCGGGATCAAAGCTTGACTGGGACTTATTTTATTGATCACAAATGATGAAAGG
>NC_068987.1:14766783-14768925 GCF_001194135.2 Octopus bimaculoides | reverse complement strand
GGGATCAAAGCTTGACTGGGACTTATTTTATTGATCACAAATGATGAAAGCGGGATCAAAGCTTGACTGGGACTTATTTTATTGATCACAAATGATGAAAGCGGGATCAAAGCTTGACTGGGACTTATTTTATTGATCACAAATGATGAAAGGCAAAGTCGGCCCCAGCAGCATCAGAGCGTAAAGACGAACGAATTGCCACTAAGTATTTTGCTCGGCGTCCTAACGATTCTACAAACTCATCGCCTTATCTGGTTTAAATATTAACTGCCTCATATCTTCTGGTCGAAAGTAGTAGACACACTTATGTTTTCTCCAATACCTTGATAAGCCCAGTGAGATGCATTCACATAATATAGAAGATGGTTTGCTTTCATTAAATCTTCAAATTTTAAGATTCAGTACAGTGTACATCTAGCTACCGTGGTGTATAGTTTGCTTTCATTAACTCTTTATATTTTGCCGGGCCTTCTGCGATGCATTGGATTGGTGTCGCAGTTTATTTGCTTTCTTTAATTCTTCATATTTTGATGGGATCAGCACACTGCATTCAACAAGTATGGCAAGTAGTTTGTTTTCGTTAAACCTTACCTCACAGTTAACATTCAGGTTTGTTATTGTGCTTCAGAATTTGCTAATATTCAGTCGTGATAAGCTGGTGAGCCGGCAGAATTGTTAGCACGCCGGAGAAAATATTTAATGGTATTTCGTATGTCTTTAAGACGACGAGCTGGTAGAATCGTTAACACGCCGGGCTAAATGCTTGCGGCATTTCACCCGTCTTTACGTTCTGTGTTCAAATTCCGCCAGGATCGACTTTGCCTTTTATAATTCTGAGTCGATAAAATAAGTACCAGTCGAACATTGGGATCGGCGTAGTAGACTTATCCTCTTCCCCAATACTTCTGGCCTTTTCCCACAATTTAAAACCAATATTTAGTTGTGAGACACCGATCTCGAAACGCGATTATCAGGCATGAGTTTCATCTTTCAGCAGTCATTTTTGGAACCGTTTGTAGCCACCCGGCTTATTCAATCGTTTTGCGATCTCCCTTTCCCGATTTCACTGCTCGTGTTATTTTCATATGTTCATATCACCCATTTCTTTCGATTTAAATTCTTTCTTTAATTCTTCAAATTATTTTGTTGTGTCTGTCTTCTCTGTTGTTATGTGATTATTGCTAATTGTGGGCGTGAATGAATGCTAAACATGTACAGAATATTCCCAACAGCCAAAACAACCATTGAACATATTTTTACCAGTCCACTAAAATACTGAAGCATTGTCATCAATCAACTCCAAGATGCGCTGATATACATTTCCAGAAGAAGGCGCACAAAAGCATTACAGAACCGTAAACAAATTAAAGAGATGGTTCGGACTTCTTAATGGTGTTAATGACTAGAACGTATCATATTTCAATAATAAATCAAAGCCAGCTGTTTATAATGTAGTCAGACATAACAAAAGCGAAAAACATCCTGGTAATTGAGTTATGTATGTGTGTGCTACAAAGGATATATGGAGTGTCCACATGAAAGAACGCGTGAAAAATGTGAAATATTGACCGAGCAATGTGAGGCTTGAGAGAAGTTCTTCGAGTGAGGGTGGTATATTTTATCTTTTATCCTTTGTTTCAGTCATTAGAAGCGGCCATGCTGGGGCACCGTATTGAGGAAATTTTTATACGAATGAATTGACACCAGTACATATTCCATTTTTTCAGCCTGGTAATTATTTTATCGGTTTTTTTTGCCGAACCACTAAGTTACAGCGACGTAAACACATCAACACCGGTTATCAAGCGGTGGTGGTGGTGGTGGTGGTGATGGTGTTGGGACAAACACAAACACAAATACGCACACACAGATGCATACACACACACATATACACACACAAACACACACTCACACACATATAACGGCTCGAAATTTGGAGTAGATGAAAAGACAACAATTTATGAAGGGCTGTTCTTTATGTAACTTGTCTTGTTTTCAAGTTGTTTCTCTCGTTGTTCGCATACCCAAGTTCACCTTCGTCTTTCATGGTGTTTACGTTTTGTAACGTCCTATACTCATATATGCATATATATACATATATGTATATATGCATATATATATATTTTATTTATATTATGTATG
>NC_068987.1:14766004-14766773 GCF_001194135.2 Octopus bimaculoides | reverse complement strand
TGTGTGTGCGTGTGTGTGTGCGTGTGTGTGTGCGTGTGTGTGTGTGTGCGTGTGTGTGTGTGTGTGCGTGTGTGTGCGTGTGTGTGTATAAAACTGTTTGATTAGGCTCCATACGACTTAATAAAATTGTTATTAAAACATATAACCCTAATCAAAAGTGTTGAGTAGCAATCTTTTGTTATCCACTCACTCAAATATATATACGTGTGTGTATGTGTGTGTGTATGTGTGTGTGTGTGTGTGTGTGTGTGTGTGTGTGTGTGTGTCCGTCAACAGACTGTTTCATACGTAACTTATGAATCTGATATTATTATTTCTATTTGCTTCCCAGTTAAGTTAATCTTTGGTGATTAGCAAGAATATTTACAAATTACTCTGAGAAACTCGCTTAAGCACACGCTCGCACACGCACACACACATACACTCACATATATTTATATATATATATATATATATATATATATATATACGCACAGACAATAAATACCTCTGTGTCCATAAACATATACTTTAATGTTATATTACCAGACAAGTAATCAAGCATGTATCAATATATGTGCGTATGTGTGTTTGTCTAAACATACTTATTCACACACACACAGGCACACACACACATACACAAACACACACAAACACACACACACACAAACACACATATATGTACACATACATGTGCATAACTATAATATATATGAGTATATATTTGTGGGTGTGTATACATATATATAGCTCGTCGAAACGCCGGTGTTAAAACGTGGGTGGCTGATGA
>NC_068987.1:14765175-14765904 GCF_001194135.2 Octopus bimaculoides | reverse complement strand
ATATATATATATATATATATATATATATATACATGCGTATAAACAAACACATACGCAGCACTGTTGCTTAGAGCAACATGTTCATAAAAATCTAATTCCAACAATTAGAATGAAGAACTCAACGTGTTAGCATACTTAATCCATAGCCCGAAGTCCAACAAAATATTGTGAGCGTGTGTGTGTGTGTGTGTGTGTGTGTGTGTGTGTGTGTGTGTGTGTGTCGCAAACATATATTTCTAAGTAATTGAATATAGTGGTTCTACTTAGCAAACAAATATAATGCAGACGATAATTATGGTCATACATATCTATAATGCATAATTCGATATGTTGTGTCATTGACCTTGAGGAGTCATAAGTGGTAGAAGCAATATTTTCAAAGCTAATATTTCAAATGTTTTAATATAATTTGTTTTATAGAAAATTAGTTTAACGGGAAGTTTGAAAATCGTGCTATTCAAACTGGCGAATGATTAAATTTTATCGTTTCATATCAGTAAGCATTGACATAGTCTTGCATCTTTATACCTTCCGTTATTAGTAAAGTAAGCAAAGCATCACAGTTATATGTGTAGAATTGACATTGTATAATTTAAATCATATAAAGAGGGCGGTTTATACATCAACATCAACAACACCCTCAAGCAGTTTGTAGGTAAATGCTCACATAAAAATTTAGACTTCAAGAGGAAATCTGATTTCTGCTAAAGCAGTTATTTGTCGCTCACT
>NC_068987.1:14763700-14764442 GCF_001194135.2 Octopus bimaculoides | reverse complement strand
TATATATGCACACATACACACACATATACAGAGCTTCCATACTGTTTCCTTTTCTCATATTAGCTCACAAGATATTGGTCGGCCTGGGGCTATAGTAGAAAACATACGCCCGAGATGCCACACAACGGGATTGAACCCGAGTCCACATGCTTATAAAGTTCCTTGACCCGGAAAGAATCACACAAATAATTACAAATATATTAAGGTATTGCAAGCTGAGCAACTGCATACGCATGAGAGTATGTGTATGCGTGTGTGTGTGTATTAATAATTTTGTGTTATTGTGCACAAAGATGTTATATTAGTTTCTCAGTTCAAGGTAGGACATGACTGAGCCGACCTATGATTAGAGATCTCTCTCCCACCTTCAATCCCGCCATTTTCTGGGTCATTACATATCTGGGACTAAATTTTATGCGTTTAACAAGAAGACATAAATTTACATATCTATCACAATAAGTAATATTACCCATATATTTATGTCTTGCTAACAACAATATATAACAAACAAACAAACACAATATTCTATTGCATTAGTCCATTTATAGGCATTGAAACAGAAAAAAACAGAAATCAAATATTTCTGAACACGACGTTTGAAATCAATTTAAACTAATACTGCAGTTCTCAAATGTGTAAACGACAAAAGGAACACAATAGTTGTTTCACACACAAACACACACAAACACACACACACACACACACACACACACACACACACACACACACACACACACACACA
>NC_068987.1:14762102-14762609 GCF_001194135.2 Octopus bimaculoides | reverse complement strand
ATATATATATATATATATACACACACATATAGATGTATAGACATATATATGTCTGCAAACATCATGTGGATATAATATATCGTAAAGTCATTCTCAGTGTGATTGTATAGATGAATATGAGACAATAGAAATACAATAGTATACACACATTCGCATTAAAACATGCACACACGCAAAATGCGCACAAGCAAATGTAAACTTTGTATCACATATATAGTCTACACACACACACACACACACTAATAGTTTCATGCGATGAAAACAACTCAGCATTTTATAACATGTTTGTTACCTTCCTGCAATCGTCAGACCTGCGGATTGCGTGGAGTTGTAAAGTGTTGTCTGAGTTCGTTTTCTTCTCTTGAAACGAATTGTCGCTCATTAAAAATATACTGTGGTTATTATTATTATTATTATTATTATTATTATTATTATTATTATTATTATTTTCATCGTTATCATACGTATATGTGTGTGCGCGTGAGTGCCTGTGCGTGTGTGTGCATG
>NC_068987.1:14760527-14761622 GCF_001194135.2 Octopus bimaculoides | reverse complement strand
AATATAGGTGCCCTGGGAATGACAGCGAAACGGGCTGATTACTACCTAGCTCAGATATCAGGAAACCCCAAAATGGCTGAAGTTCAAAAGATAGTACTCATGGGAACTGCCCATATCCTACGTAAAATACTGTCTATGTGATCTCAAATTTTAAAACAAACACATAATTTTCTTATGGTTTCTTAAACATTCTCTAGTACAAATCTAAATATATGGTACACTATGTACAAATCTAAATATATGGTACCCTAGGCATAACACCTACATGAACTTCTAGCTTGTTGTCTCTTGAGGTCTCTGGGTGAGACTTGGATCCAACTTGTACAAATGCAAAGCAAAAGTCAAACATAAAATAATAATAATAATAATACCTTATACAAGTTCTCCATTCAGAGAAATTGTAGCGGCAGCTGAGAAATTGGACATAAATCGGGAGAAAACCACAACGGATGAGAAAGAAAAGGAAAAAACAACAGAAGCAGCCCTGATTCGTGATTGATGTAGGTAAATTTGGTTGTTTTGTTAGTAACAAATTCGGTTGCATATGATCTTTATCTGTTTGAATATAAATTGTTCTCTTAGCAGCAGAAATCGGTATTTTATTTTATATTTTACGTCTGCTGTTTGTGTCCAAGGACGGCTGATTATGTTTATAGATTTTTACCTATTCCTACTTATTATTTTATAGAAGGCTATACGTCTTAACTGGCGCTTTTTTATGCCTGGATATATATTTTTAGTTTCAAACGAACTATTCCTATGACTACCCAAATATATGGTGTGTGTGTGTGTGTGTATATGTGTGTGAGTGTGTTTGTGCGCACGCGCGAGTGTTTTGTGCGTGCGCGCGTAATATCTTACAGATATACATATACATAGCATAAAATAATACCTATATGAGCATATGTACACTCTCACACTCACACACACACATATACACGCATATATATAGAAATATATATATGTATAAATATATGTACGTGTGTATATATATATATATATATATATATATATATAGGTAAACACAAACGCACACACACGCACAAACACACACACAAGCACACACACACACACACACACACACACACACAGACA
>NC_068987.1:14757854-14758525 GCF_001194135.2 Octopus bimaculoides | reverse complement strand
TTGAAGAAACTATAACAGTAAGATAGATAGATAGATAGATAGATAGATAGATAGATAGATAGATAGATAGATAGATAGATAGATAGAGACATAGGAAACAGGGACAACTGAAGAAGTCTTTATGTTACGTCTCGTTTCTCTGTTTTTTTCGTTGTTCGAAAAACGTTCCTTTTCTATGTTTTCGTTTCTCATTGTGTTTAACGGGTTTTTTTCTATGTCCTGTACCCATATATGCATAGACACCTAATATACATATATATATGTAGGTATGTACATATATGTATGTATGTATATATGCATATATTTATGTAGCTCCACGAGGCTCCGGCAGGGGATGGTGGCGAATCCTGCTGTACTCCTTCACCACAACTTTCTCTCACTCTTTCTTCCTGTTTCTGTTGTGCCTGTATTTCAAAGGACTAGCCTTGTCACACTCTGTGTCACGCTGAATCCCCCCGAGAACTACGTTAAGGGTACACGTGTCTGTGGAGTGCTCAGCCACTTGCACGTTAATTTCACGAGCAGAATGTTCCGTTGATCGGATCAACTGGAAACCTCGTCGTTGTAAAGGATGGAGTGCATTGCTTAAAGCTACAGTAAACAAGCCGGTGGTTTGTGTTCCAGCTAGCTATGCAATACTATATCTCATTGTTATATGAATGCTAATGTCG
>NC_068987.1:14748825-14757218 GCF_001194135.2 Octopus bimaculoides | reverse complement strand
CATAGATACATATATACACATGTATATGTATGAACGTGTGTGTGTGTGTTTCTCTATTTAACACAGACCAAATGCTGGTCAATTTCCAAGAAACATTGAGTCTCTCTGCTAGCAAATCATAAATCCAACAACCTCGATTCACCATCCCCCGTCGCAAACCCACATCCCGCACAAATACAGCACCAAACAACAGCATTAAATGCTTGTTTGAGCAAGACAGAGTGTAAAATCCATAAGATTTTTCTAATGCAATGTTTACAGCTGACCTAAATTTCTCGTTAATCACGTGACACAGTCTTCGTGAACTTGTTCTGCAGAAAAGTTTAGACTTCAACCATTTTAGCAATAAGCGATTTGTTTTGACTGGGCAGTAGACCAACATTTCTCGAAGGGATGTTGAAGGACTAATCGATTCAATCGATACCAGTGTATTAATCAGTATATTAATGATGTTTTTATAACCCAAAATAGTAATATTTTCAATACTGAAAATATATCATAAGCTCCCCCCTCACTCCCCCTCATCTCACTCATTCACGTAGCTGTGTTTTTAAAACATGAATATCGAAATCATATGATTTTCATTTTCCATCCTACTACACTTCCTCTTGTTCTGGTGTCGTCTGTTGGAGCCAAGAGACAACCCATGCGTTGCAACTGAAATTTCATAGACAGAAATTGTGCAGAGACTCTTTGTGGGAGCACACATACCCACATTTTCACTCAGACACATTCACACACACATATATATTCATATGTGCACACGCACTAGTGTGTCTTTTAATAGTTTTAGTAATGGAGGGATGTTACTACGATACCAACGGTTTCATGCAAATAAATTATTCAACCTTAGTTTAAATAATGCTAACTGTTCTTTCTAGTACATTACTTATGTATAATATATATGTGTATGTATGTATGTATGTATGTATGTATCTATGTATGTATGTATGTATGTATGTGTGTGTGTTTAGATACACCCACACGCACACACATACATACAGATAGATAGATAGATAGATAGATAGATAGATAGATAGATAGATAGATAGATAAATAGATAGATAGATAGATAGATAGATAGATAGATAGATAGATAGATAGATACACATCTATATAGATATCTATTTGTACACATATATGCAAATACATACATATATTTCAATATGTATACAGCTTGATCGATTTAGTTCATCCGTTTTATTATAAATGGGAAGAAAATCTGTTTTGTTCTTATTTTACAAATGTATGGATAAATTTATATTTAATTTTATTATATATATTATTTATATGCATTATATATATATATGTATATAAGTATGTATGTAATTACGTATTGCTATATGTGTGTATGTATGTACGTATATATATATATATAAATGTATGTGGAAGCGTGTTTACACTACTTAAAACCAGTTTAGTGTTTTACGATGTGTCCCTTTATATCCAGGAACATAAAGCCGTTCGATGAATGGAGACCAATAAAATAAAATATGACTGTTTGTCTTAAACCTTTGCAATTGTTTCCCCACAACGTGTCCGAAGTCCAATGATTGAATCCACTTAAAGCATAAAAGAAATATAAAGAAATATAAAGAGATAATACAGTAGCGATGGCCGTCCACTGTATCATTGAAGAGTCTGTTATTCTACATCGGTGAGTTGAGAGATCGTATGATCGGGTGAGTATCTTATAGATACAATATCGAATAGAAACTTCAAATTATAGAAACAGAAAATCAAAATGATAATAAGTACGAAATAAATAAGTACTAGGCTTACAAAGAATAAGTCCTGGGGTCGAGTTGCTCGACTAAAGGCGGTGCTCCAGCATGGCCGCAGTCAAATGACTGAAACAGGTAAAAGAGTAAGAGTATGTGTATGTATGTAAGTAGGCAGGTAGGTAGGTAGGTAGGTAGGTAGGTAGGTAGGTAGGTAGGTTGGTTGGTATGAGAGCTAGTGTATGTATGTATGTATGTATGTATGTATGTATGCGGGCTAGTGTCTGTGTGCCAGTATTTGTCCCCCACCATTGCTTGACAAACGGTGTTGGTGCGTTTATGTCCCCTGTAACTGAACGATTCGACAAAAGAAACTGATAGAGTAAATACCAGGCTGAAATATATAAAATAAGTACTGAGATTGATTCGTTCGACTGGAATTCTTAAAAGCATTGCCAAAGCATGGCCGTAGTCTAATGACTGTAAAAAAAACAAGTAAAAAAAAAAGAAAATGGCTGAACGGAAAGTTGGCAAGGTAAACGGAAATGATAAAGCTGTGTTTTAGTCTTCATGAGACCGACGGGTAGCCTTCTGTGCAAACAACAAAGACTATTGGCAACTAGTATGTAGACATGACACAACTGAAAGAAAATAATACGCAAACAAACAACTTTACTTTTAAACGGAAATATAACTCTATGTGAACAACACGTATATAACATCAGTATTTATTTGCACGAAATAAAAGAAAAACAAAAAAAACATTAATAAATGACTGGATATACATGACGATTATGAATGACCAAACAAATATATAAATTCGTTATCAAAAAAAAAAAAATATCTCCACGCAGAACATTATTTGGATTCTCTTCAACAAATCAACACCAGAAAAAAAAACTAGTAGTAGTAATAATAATAATAATAATAATAATAATAATAATTATTATTATTATTATTATTATTATAAGGACAGCAAAGATACTTAGGAAGGTTCATAGCATCTAGGGTTACTTGAAGCCCGACATTAGGAATTCTTTTTTCCAACAGCCTAATCTGTTGTGCGTAAATGAAATAATAATAATAATAATAATAATAATAATAATAATAATAATAATAATAATAATAATAATAATAATAATAATAATAATAATAATAATAATAGTAATAATAATAATAATGATAATAATAATAATAATAAATTCTAGATCAAAATAAACAGAAGTCAATAACGGATATACAAACAAGTTAGTAGACCAATCAATGGAACAATACATATATAAATAGACTCAATACAATATATACAAGCGACTCTACACACTGTAAAAAGAAATCAAACGAACCAGACATAACGTATATTATATGAACAGAATGTACCATAAACTATAGGAGAGATGAAACGTAATGAAAAGGAAACGATCATAAAACAGATTACAATATATATTACATGTGCATGAATAATATATTGAAATAGCATTGAGAATTGATTAAACTACCATTAATAATAATGTATTACAAAAACATCGAAATTAAAATTTTCCTCGTGAACAGCAACTCATAAACTTGCATAAGAAAGCTGAGATAGCTGGTGTAAGCATGGAAGCTATATACTTCGGAACTTATTTCGGCAATACTAGCATGACATTCTCTTGTCGACTGACAATGCATTTACAACAAGGATGATTCTTCGTTATTAATAGAATGCATGTAAAAATGAAGAGAGAGATAATGCATCCGAGCAACAAACTGCCATCAGTAATTTTCCCTTAAAAGGATACGGAGTTATTCAAATCCAGCGATGATTTTGTCATTAGCACAACTTATTTCCCGTGGTTTTTTGCTTAATATAAAACGGTTATATATAAAAAAAAAATTAAAAAACTAATAACTACTTTGACTAGAATATAACACTTGGATTATCTAGAATCATGCAGAACCAGAATCTAAAGATAAATAAGGAAGCACGAATTCATAATATGTAGTTGTCTTTTTAATGTTACATGCATTATTTGATTTTCCTCTTCTTTTTTTTGTGTGTATATGGCTTTAAGTAACAATGTGAAGAAGAGCTAGTTTTGGGGGATTTTTTCCAAGCATTTTCGATTTCTTCGACACTGAATGGAGAATGGATGGAAGCTCTTGATATATTCTTCTCTAACATTATGCGGTTACAAGTTTAAGATTATCATTACCCTCAAAAGAAAGAAAACAAATGAAAGAAAAAAATCGTATAAGCTATCCAGCGAGCTTTGATGCGCAATGCTAATCTACCCAGGGCTCCGACAGACTCGAGCCTAGGGAAACAGCCACTTAACCAATGTGTCACATGGTGGGATAAAACCTGTGCACACAACTTTGCCTGCATTCCTGAATTGTGTGTTTGCCTCCAGTGCCAAAAATCATTTTGCCCAAACACGTTTTATGTCCACTCAGCTGTCTCAAATCCCTAGCGACCAAACAGACGTGCCCATCCGTTTCATACCGGTAAAAGAGTAACATCTGATAATCTAATTTAAGCTGAACTATTTCTTGGTTGTTAAAAGTTTCTTAATGCTTGGATAGCAGTTGGTTCCAATGTAATCCATGCAAAGTCACCTTGAAACCTTGTGTTCCAACATTCGTAGCATTGTTGACGTTTGGGAGTTTTAGTTGCGTGTTATTGTTCTGACTCTCGATGTTCAGAGTTCAAGTCCCACCGAGGTCGATTTTGCCTTCAATCTGGCCAGAATCGATTGAAAAAATACCAAACCATGGCGGTTGATTGGCAGAAATGTTAGACTGTCGAGTAAGGTGTCTTGTCTTGTCTGTTGCAGCCCTTTGCACTCTGACAGCTACACCTGCGACAAAGTGATGCCAAGTTGTATCGACCTAAGCCAGTGGCTTTTAGCTGGATAAACATCAGTAGTGGAATGCGAGAAGAGACATGCATTTGTGGATAACTTAACTGCGAGTCTCCTTTAAAAAATCTCGCTCAAGCATACAAAAACATGACCTTTTTTTACGATGGTGACCCTATAGTGATACGTAGAATAAAGTGCAGGAATGTTTCGTTAATATGTGTAAGAAAGTTAATGTCGAACTTGGTCTTGTTCCTGTTGTTGTTTAGATCGAGCAGATCTGTGACCAAAGACGTTCCATCCGCGACCATCCTATCTTTTAAGGAAATGTAGTGCTATATCATGTAATGTCACCTGTCCGTATACATGACATTTCAGGGTTAGATTTAAAGGAAATTTGGTTGCTATTTCAAACAAAACTAACGCCCATGTCGATACTTATTTAATGGCGCGTAACACAAAAATGACCATGACCAAAAGTACTCAAGTCATGACCAACGAGACTATTTAACGACAGGTACCTTCATTACATAAGAAAGCATATTGTGACTCGAGGGTAATTCGGTTGCTATTTCTACCAGATCGCATGACCACATGAATGCTCCCTAGTTAGCTTTTGAAAATATATCTCGATGTTATTAGATGAGACAAAGTTTATGTGCGTGCGAAGTTGCGTGCAGTGTGTCTGTGTATATCTGCCTTAGTTTACAAATGCATACGTCTTTTCGCATAAAAGCAACTTTACCATATATAAAAGAGTAGAAGTGTTATATTCGCAGCCAGCGATGTCCCCGAGACAGCTTTGATTTACGGTTACAGGAATTTCATTTCGCTTACGTAAGTGATGTTTATCAACGTCATGATCTTCATTCTTCTTTCAGTTAACAACTTATATCAGATTATAAATCTAATTTACCTTACACGAGATCATATGTCGAAGTTATAAAAGGCTTTCTTCTTAAACAATTACCATTTGTTTCATGCTCACACCTTAAAATACATAAAAATGTATACGTATTTATATCTATATATCTGCGAGATTATGTGTAAGGATATATATATGCGTGTGTGTGTGTGTGTATGTATTTATTTATGTGTGTGTGTGTATATATATATATATATATACATATAATTATGTATATATGCATGCACATATATAATTCATATATATACATATATATGTGTGTGTGTGAGAGAGAGAAAAGGCGTGTGTGTGCGCGTGTGTGTGTGTGTGTGTGTGTACGTATATATGTAGAAGTAGAACAAAACAGGACAATTTCTATATATGTATTTAGTTACATCATCTCAAGCGTATTTCATTAACAAGAAATAAATATCAGTTTATAAGGGAAATCTAATTATGTGATTGCATTGTCAACTCTCCAGAGATTGCGTAAAAATCAAGCGTAATATTGGTATTGTTTTGTTTTGCTTTCTATGTGAAATCTATTCTATGTAAAATCTATGTGTAATCTACAGTAGAGTCCAACCAAAATGAAGTCAAACTAAAATACGTGACCGACCTCCTCGCAGTTTCATTTTAAATACGAGATGTAGTCAAAAAGTATCAGACCTTGATATTTTTTGCACAAAATAATAAATGCGTAAGCAAAATCCGCATGGGCATTAGGTTGCTGCATCCTTCCTGAGCATGCGCAAAAATTTTCGTGTCTGTAGGTTGCACCAGTCGCCTGCAGTGACACGTTGAGTACAGAAGTGAAGAGTGCATTGAGTGATTTTTTTTTATAGTCAAGATGACCGAGCACATTGAGTAAAGATACTGCATCAGATTCTGCCCAAAACTTGGTGATATGAAAGCCCAGACTATCGAGAAGATTCAGAAGGCCTTTGGAGATAATGCTATGGGAAAATCTCAAATAAAGGAGTGGTACAACCGGTTCAAAGATAGCTGCACTTCAGTGGACAGTGGGCCACATTGTGGCAGACCATCGACTAGCAGAAACGACGAAATGATTGCAAAGGTTCGCGGAATAGTCTATGAAGACTGTTGTGTGACTATTGAGGACCTGTGGACTGCGTAAAACTCGCAACTCCACCATGACAAAACACCAGCTCATTCCGTTCACGTCGTCCAAGCATTCCTCGACCAGCAAAACACACCACTTGTTCGTCAGGCTTCCTATTCCCCAGACTTGGCTCCGTATGACTTTTGGCTATTCCCAAAGCTCAAAAAAAAAAAGAAAACCACTCAAAGAGAGAAGATTTGAGTCAACAGAGGACATTAAGCAAAATTCGACGGCACAGCTCTACAGCATCCCAAAAAGTGATTTCCAACAGCGGCAGGAATGCTGGCAAAAGTATGTAGACTCCCAAGGCAGATACTTTGAAGGTGACTAAATCAAAATGATGAGTTTATTTCATATTACTTGTTTTTTTTTTACCAAAGTTCGGATACTTTTTGACTACACCTCATACATATGGGTTTATATATATATATATATATATATATATATATATATATAGAGAGAGAGAGAGAGAGAGAGAGAGAGAGAGAGTGACTCTCCATCATTCGACGGTAAAGATTCAGTTATTTGATGATCAAATGCATAGCCAACTCTTGTATTAACGTATATGTGGCTAAGCATTCTACAAACAGAATCAATGTGAAACAGAATTCCACAAGACACCACCTATCGATTTATACGTACTATCCAACCAACGGGCTTCTTTGTAGTTAACGACCACTCGGTTTTTCTCCCAAAGTATGTGAAATCGCATTAGCCCACGTTGTCACACTGTGAGAATTAAAGAAGCACCGCGTGGACTATAAAACGAATTTGTTAAACATTTCGCCAGACTGTCCCCTTATAGATGCATACCCACACTTATATAAACACACACACACAAACATAAGTAGACAGACATACATATACACATTCAAATATACATACAGAGATACAGACTCATACATATATACATACAAACACACTTACATACATATAAACACATACATATACGTATACACACATACAGAGACACATCACGGAGTCAGTGCACTAAAAGAAGGGAAATCACGAGGTACAAAAGATGGATTTCTATCCAATTCGTATTTTTGTATTTTATATTTTTTTACTTTTCCGGACTCGTTTTTCCTTCTTTTATAAATAGATTTTTTTTACATAGCTAGCTGTATACGGCCTTTATAGACAACTAAATCTATCCATTTACTTCGATCGCTGTTAGATTGATTCGTTCACAGTTTATTGATAAGCCGTCCTAGAAGAAGTTAGCTAATTTTTCCACTTCCTCCACAGCTTCTACATCACGTATATTTCGTCTTTTCTGTTGGTGTTTTAATTCTTTTATACATTTCATATTTGTACGTCGTTTGTTTTGTCATGTTTTACATTTCTTTGTTATAGTTTTAATTTTGTATTGTATTGCTTTTCTTTTTGTTTTCCTGCCAATTGATTTCACTGGTGAAGTTCTATTTGGTGTAGAAATCTTCAGGGCCTGTTTCTTTTATTGATTAAAAGATAAACTTTCAGCCGGCTTACAAAACATCATCTGATATAATATAGAAGAGCTAAGCAAGAATAAAGTAGGACACAGAGCAAAGAACAGAGTGTAGGATGATCTACTACTGCTAGTAGTAGTAGTAATAGTAGTAGTAGTAGTAGTAGTAGTAGTAGTAGTAGTAGTAGTAGTAGTAGTAGTAGTAGCGACGGCAATACTGAGGTAGGAACAGCCGCCACAAAAGAAGTTAATGTATGTATTTATATCTATGTATACTGATATATACATATGTGAATGTGTTTACATATATGCATGCATTATATATAATGTAAATATATATGTATATATATATATATAT
>NC_068987.1:14746121-14748089 GCF_001194135.2 Octopus bimaculoides | reverse complement strand
TATATATATATATATATATATATATATATATATATATATGATACACACACATACACGCGCACAGCACATATATCAGAATAAAACAGGAGATTCGGTTGAACTTTTTTTATTTAACATCATAAACTTATATAACATTGACGCGCGTTTCCATAGTGTATACTAGTATGCCAGGCGGTAATTGTTACAAAGACGTTTGCATAAACATCTTAGATCGACAAATCTTGAGAAGAAAATATATGTATTCGTGTATTTGTGCTTGTAGAATGACTTTTTTCCTTCTCTTCTGTTGACTACGGCTATTTTTTTTCCTTCTGCCTCTCTTTCTATCGTTACCGTTCTTCCCTCCATCTCTATATTTTACTCTCCACTCTTCTGATTACACTTTCAGCCGTCTGACTCTTTGCTATTTCTCTCCTTCTTTCGCTTTCTTTCTTTTTCTCCATTTCTTTTTCACACTGTTAATCTTCTTCCTAGCTATTCATCTATCTAATAAACCTCGCTGTATAATACTTTAATCCTCTCGCTTCCGCTTCTCATATCATAATCGTTGCCTTCTTCATTCACATTCCTGAAATGTGTCAGAAAGGCAAACCAGCCAAAAAAAAAAAAAAAAAAAAAAAAAAAAAAAAAAGAAAAAGAAAAATAGGGGCACACGCGACTTGGTATTTTGTATATAGAGATACTATCGTCCTTTACACGTTAGTTCAATCTTTTCACTTTATTTCTGTCCGTCTTTCGATTGATAGGTAAGATGGACACTTAGAAAGAAAGAAAGAAAGAAAGAAAGAAAGGAAGAAGTGTAAGTATCACGTTGTCCGTTATCTTTCACCTTATTCGCACTTGATACAAGTTTTTAATTAAGTTGTCAAATTCGCTTATAAGTGATGAGGTGCTGTCGGCTCTTTATAAACAGTTGTTGCCTTAAGTAACATCTTAAAGACCAAGGCGTACTAACGTAGCAACTTCTAAGCAGTCATTCTCAACTCGCATTTTGATCAACCTATTAGGAATTGCACCGATAAACTCAAATTACATTCTATCGTCTTTTAAGGACGTATTGGATAAATATATTCTAAATACACTATGTCTGAAATAAGAAAAATCTCCGAATAAGACAGTAACCCTACTAGTTGATTAGTTCTGACCTCCAGCGAAGTAATAACTGGCAAAACTGAACAAGTAAATATATATTAAGAACGATTTGTATAAGATATATGAAATCTAGTATAAAATAATCATTTCTCTTTCTCGTTATACTATTTATATATATATATAGCTAGATATATATATATATATATATATATAGAAGGCGGCGCGGTAAGCAGGCAGAAACGTTAACCTAGCGGTATTTCGTCTGTCTTTACGTTCTGAGTTGAAATTCCGCCGAGGTCGACTTTGCTGTTTACTCTTTTGGGGTCGATAAATTAAGTACTATTTGAAAACTGTGGTCCCGAAAGGATGAACGGCAAAGTTGACCTCAGCGGGATTTGAACTCAAAACATAATAGCAGACGAAGTACCGCTAAGCATTGCGGACGGGGTGCTAACGATTCCGCCAGCTCGCCGCCTTATCAGCAAAATAAATAATAAGGATTATTACGAAGTTGTATAGCATTATCTTCAATTCTTTTAATATATATACAACTTTACATAGACCAATTAATAACCGTTGCAATTTCAACCCTACAATAATACCAGTGCAGTTCCTTGTGTAGCATGGTGCAGAGTCCTGTTGCCAGACATACGGCCTTCCAGTATATATATATATATATATATATGTGTGTGTGTGTGTGTGTGTGTGTGTGTGTGTGTGTGTGTGTGTGTGGTGTGCATGTGTGTGTGTGGTGTGTGTGTACGTGTGTGTGTTTGTATGTATATACATATACATATATATATGTATATATATATATGCATATATATACATATATGTACATATATATACATATATGTATGTATATATATATATACA
>NC_068987.1:14742125-14745129 GCF_001194135.2 Octopus bimaculoides | reverse complement strand
TGTGTGTGTGTGTGTGTGTGTGTGTGTGTGTGTGTGTGTGTGTGTGTGTGTGTGTGTTTATATGTATACAGATATTATATGTATTATATGCAACAGAAGCAGTGTTAGATTAGAATAACCACCTGTACATCATACTTAATGTAAATATATCATGAATGGCAAATTAACTCTTATTGATTTATTGTTTAAAAACCCCAAAATAGCTCAATAACAGAGGGAAAGCGTGCTTCAGGGGCAGTGAGAATGCTAGATATGCATTTCTGTCTTTTGGATCGTATCAGCAGCATGTCTTCATTGACATTCTGCAGATACGTAGCTTTGATACGTAGCATTGACACCTGCATGCTACGATAAAATCTGTAACTACTGACATAAGAAAATAATGGTTGAAAAATCATTGGTGCTGTAGTCAGCCGCGCGGATGAATAAAAATTGATACATGCAGTAGCAGAAGTATTAAATTAAATTATTCATCTGCATATCATACTTAATGCAGATATATCGAAAAAGGCAAGTTACTGTCGGGAGAAAATATCTCTTACAAATCTTCTGTTTAAAAATGCAAATATATATGCGTACATTTGAAACCATCCACTCAAGAAAAGCGGGTGCTTACCGTCACCTCTTTTAAGATTCTCCGACGAGTCTAGTGCACCTGAGCATTGTATATATTATGCAAGGGTAGAATAAAACTTTTATTATATCATCATACATAAAAAGTCATTTTCTTTTCTCCCGAAAGAGCTTCTCCAAACTTCAAACAAAATCAGAAATTCATATGTAATGCAAAGAGAGAGATTATAGTATCAAAGTCCTTATACGAAAAAGTTCTACGGAACCATGGGCACACACTGAAGTAACATTAACATCGGCTCATGGTTCCGTAGAACTTTCTTGTCTAGGGGCTTTGATACTATGGTCTATCTCTTAGAAAATTCCTACTGGATTTCTGAAATCCGCATGGCGGTTCCACAACCAGAAACCAATAGCCAAGGCCGAAGGGAGACAATCATTAATCTTAGTGATGCTTTGGTGACCGAAAGATAGCAACGCGGCCGAAGATCGATGGACAATGGCAAAGGGAGATAATCACCTAGTGTTTTACCCTTAAAAACGAGGCTTTTCCTCCTCCATGTTTTAAAGAGGTCTCAGGCCAGCAGTGTTTGGTGTCCGAAGATACGCCGTAAGGCTAAACCCCCTATGAGCGAGAAACCAATGTTTGGTGTCCGAAGATACGCCGTAAGGCTAAACCCCTTATGAGCAAGAAACCCATGGTGACCTCATAAACCGGCCTACCCCACTATAATATATATATATTATTAGTTTAGATCATAAGATAAGGCAGAATGTCAGAAAGTCGAACTTTAAATTATCTAAAATTTAGAATACGAACGTTTGAAAGACAGAATATTTAGAACACCAAAGATAGCATTGTTTTAGGGAAAAAATAACAAGAGAAGCGGTCTTAAAAGATATCTATTTTCAGTTTTAAATGGGATTTACTGTAGTATATTAAGTTGTTTTTTTATGCTACGTAAGAACAAAGGCAAGTGAGATACGGTGTGCATATTTAATTATGAAAAATATTATATGTGCAGTGATGCAATATGGAAGACGTAGCTCGTTTACATTACAGCTTCCAGTTGTGGCCTGAACTACAAAGGGTATATTCCTTCCATCTTATTCTATGCGAAACGGAGAAAGACTTGAAGAATAAAGAAAA
The DNA here is from genome assembly GCF_001194135.2 of Octopus bimaculoides. Classification (NCBI taxonomy): domain Eukaryota; kingdom Metazoa; phylum Mollusca; class Cephalopoda; order Octopoda; family Octopodidae; genus Octopus; species Octopus bimaculoides. The sequence continues at coordinate 14,743,406 of NC_068987.1, read as the reverse complement.
TAGTTAAGTCTTGGTTGAATAACAACAACGAGAATAAAATTAGAAATGCTTGAATTTAAATGGAGGAAACGAAATCAAACACCTACCTTTATAAGAGGAAGTTTTCATAATTGACAGCGAACTATACTGGAAACTGCAAGCAAAACAACAAAAAGATAATGCTCAAGTCAGAAATAGTAATCAGAATGGAGTTCAATGTCTACCCTTTACAGTTAACTACTCGCGTTATTGATTTCTTTTGATTGACAAAGCAAAATTTATATAGCCTTCATTACGACTGCATCAGCTATAGCATTATAAAAAGAGGCTATAATGCATATATATTTTAAAATAAATCTAATCAATTTATTTAGATGTATTAATGAAAGTACAACACAGTGTTGGGAATAGGACAACAATGAGGAGCTTTGATTGATGTTCATTCAAAATTTATGACTTTATGCGACTGAAAATCGGTAAAGCAAACGTTGGTGTATAATGGGGAAGATAGAAACGATTCAGATGCATCTCTGACCTCTTTATTTACTTTGCTTGCCAAATTTCTTATGCAATACATAAAAACAGACTCACATTGTATACACACACATATATATATATATATATATATATATATGTATGTATGTGTGTATCCTTTAAGTTCGTTTACGGGAAACGTCTTGAGTGAGCATATAAAATCTATGTTATGTCGGCTATGGCTTAGTGATTCCAACTTGCGAGAGCAGTTTTATGGGATCTTACCGAGTTGTGCCGATAGAACGTAGGATAAATATAGTAATAATAATAATAATGAGAAGAAGAAGAAGAAGAAGAAGAAGAAGAAGAAGAAGAAGAAGAAGAAGAAGAAGAAGAAGAAGAAGAAGAAGAAGAAGAAGAAGAAGAAGAAGAAGAAGAAGAAGAAGAAGAAGAAGAAGAAGAAGAAGAAGAAGAAGAAGAAGAAGAAGAATCCATGGATGGAATATATAAGCATTTTAATGTATCGCTATATCGCCTGAAGAAATGAAAGCATGAACAAGGACCCAACTGATGTCCAAAGATATTACAAATTGTTTTGTAATTATCTCAGGAATGCGGATTATGGTCACAAAAACATATGATTTGTGGAAACGTGCGTAGCAATATATTAAAATATCATATATACAAATTCCATCCATGGATGGTTATTATGATTATTACTATATATATGCACACATGCACACATGCACACACACACACAAATTCAGACATATATATGTATTCACAAACACACACACACACACACACATATATATATATATATATATA
>NC_068987.1:14736229-14742115 GCF_001194135.2 Octopus bimaculoides | reverse complement strand
ATCTATTCGTTACATCATACACATACATATATTAAGAAAGAAAGGAATGAAAGAAGGAAAGATGTCAAAAAGAGAGAGAATTGATGTATAAACATGAAAAAATGAATCCACAATAATAAAATGTTGTTAAGCTGCGACACATTATTGCATTACATAAATGCACGTGGGATCGCTTGCATGTATTTACATAATCAGCTAAAACGATCTAATGAAGTAACACATTTAGCATAGAATCAGAAAAGTCTTTGTTCCACATGTAGTTTATACCTCGTTTGGTCTCAACAGCTATTTCATTAAGTAAGGGAAGATAGGTTCTCTACAATCACATCCTACGAAAGCTACCAATGGTTTGCAGTCAAGGTAAGCAACGCCCTTCATTTCCCATCAAGCATAACTTTTTCGAAGGTGTTTACCTTCGAAAAAGTTATGCTTGATGGGAAATGAAGGGCGTTGCTTAATCATGAGGAGGTAACTGAAAACGAAACAGTTAATGGAAACAAAAACTGTCGTTAACTGGAAACATTGCACAAGAAAAAAATTCGGAGAAAAAGCGCCCATCGTAGATTAATTGTAAATGGATGTTGCTTTTACACAATAATGCAAAACTACGTATTGTCCAATGAATCAGGAAAATATTATAGCAATAAATAGAGAAGTTTTGCCTCATCGTTCTTATTCTTCTTCGAGATTGTCATCAACGAATATAAATTTGTTTAGTGATTAATTTTTTGCTCTTTTCATATCGACCTTGGACACTAGAGAATCATGCTCAATCAAAAGTCACGGAAGACAATAGCGATAAAATCAGAAGATTAAAGAAATACGTAAATACAAATACATAGATAAAGTATAAACAAAGATAAAAGAAAAAATTAGAAGATAAGGAAAACAAAATTTCCAAAGAAAGGGAATATTGTTCGCGTTATCTTTTACTCGCATTGTCATTCCAAACCAACGATAAAGAATAAATAAAAATAATTATAAAGGAATCACAATAAGAAAATAATAAATGAAGAATTCGAATCAAAATGTAGTTAAATAAAGAAACTTTCTGACAGGACAAGATACCATTGTGTAGAAGTATCATATTATAGATAGAACAATGCTGGGAACATTATTATATACGTTAATACAAAGGGAAATAACTATCTCCACGCAGCATGAAGCAGGATTAGAATTTTGAATTTGAAATCAAGGCATGCGAAGAGGATACAGAGTGTTCACATGTATAATTTCCTTATCTATGGCAAATTTATTACAATTTCTCGTAGGCAATAATTGTGGATAGTGCTATTTCATCCTTTTCAGGAATCTTCAGAATAACTTAACGTGTAAATTCGATTAGAATTAGTGATAAAGAAAATAGTGAATCGCTCGTACCGCGGAGTTATTGAAGTAATTAGAGCCCCCATAGATCTCACTATAACGTTTGAAATGCCCTGTGATATTTTCATATAAGTTTAAAATGTCTCTGTCCCCACCAAACATACATAGACATACACAAACATATACACATACTATAATCAGAGATTAATATCAAAGCACGGACATATGCACGAGAATGTATACAGTCACAATCACTGGCTAAACTTCTATACAGATTCTCTTTTACACATCCACCACAACATAGACCTTAAATAAAACCCCTCTCCCATGCACCAAGGCATCCGAATCATTATATAATACCAGATATAAATGTAAACAGGTGACCAAGTGAAAAGACACCATAGCACCATTTATGCATTGACAAAAATACAAACCCTCATTATCGTCCATCTATATTTGTGCACAGAGCCACGTACAATGAGGCTTACCAGCTTTTCTCTTAGCTTACATACATAGTGAGAGAATACAATCCACCACGTACTAAGAGTGTCATCGACAAAGCATTGCGCATGCGAATAGATCCACACAGTATATGAACATTATAGGCGAAGGCGTGGCTGTGTGGTAAGAAGATTGTTTCCCCACTACATGGCTCCTGGTTTAGACAGGACTGCTTAGCACCTTTGTCGAGTGTCTTCTACTATAACCACGGGCAAACCGAAGCCTTGTGAGTGAATATGGTAGACGGAAACTGAAAGAAGCCGTTGTGTATATGTATAACACCAGGCGAATTGATATAAATATGTTCCCTTACACCTAAAAATGCAGCCTGCCCGCGAACTGGCAAAGCACATCTGTAAATATATTCAATATTGTGTTTGTGTGTATGTGAGAGAATGCGCGCGTGTGTGTGTGTGTGTGTGTGTGTGCCTGCACTTCACCATCTACCACCACTAAACAACCGATGTTGGTTTGTTTACGTCCTCCTAACTTAATAGTTTTATAACGCTAAGTTATAGAATAAATACAAGGCTCAAAATCTCAAAAAATCAGTACTGGAGTTGATTTGTTGCATTAAACTCTTTAACTTCGCAGTTCAACGCCTGAAACAATTTAAAGATGAAGGAGTATTTATACACACCATTACATAAAAGAAATAATTTTTTCTACTCTAGGCGCAAAGCCCGATATATTGGGGAAGGGGGCCAGTCGATTTCATTGATCTCAGTACACAACTGGTACTTAATTTATTGACCCCCGAAAGGATGAAAGGCAAAGTTGACCTGGGCGGAATTTGAACTCAGAATGTAACGACATGAAATATCGCTAAGCATTTCGCTCGGTGTGCTAACGATTCTGCCAGCTCGCCGCCTTTAAATGATAGAATATTCTTTTCTACTCTAGGCACAAGGCCCGAAATTTTGTGTAACGTGTGATCGTCATATTGACCATGACAGAGAAAGTTATCATGACGATACCTGCTCAGAGACCTATGCCAAGTTGAAGAAAGTGTATGGAGAGGTGTGTATGAGCCGCACACAATTGTACGAGTGAGCCAGACGTGTCGATATTGACGAACGTTCTGGGATACCTGCAAACAGCAGAACTGCGAAAACCATCACAGGTGTGCGTGCAGCTGTGAGGGGAAATCGTCGAATCGCCATCCGTAAGTTATCAGAGGATGTGAAGATTAGTTATGGTTCAGTTCAGTCCATTGTCACTGAAGATTTCGGTATGAGACGCACGTCTGCTTAGTTGGTGCTAAAACTGCTTTCAGCTGACCAAAATGACACACGGGTTTCAAATACACAAGACCTCCTTTGATTGTGTCGAGAACTATGAACACTTTTTGAAAACTTTGCATAGGCCTCTGAGTAGGTATCACCAAGCTTTTGGCAAAATTTGATGCAGGTTCTCTGCTCAACTTTCTCTTTCATGGTCAATGTGACGATCACACGCTACACACCTTCCTTCCAAGCACTGTTGTATGCAGTGGAAGTGAGCTAGAACGTTAAAATTTAGTGCGTCTGCACAGCAGCGTTCAAGGTTAATCTGTGCCAAGCGACTTTACTCAGCGTACTTTAGCTTCGTTACTATTGCAACAGTCCGGATAATTATTGATCAGACATCGTATTCGACTTAGCGCCTTCCGGAATTCGCTGGCTTTGAGCCAAAATTTGAATTCATTATTATTTCTTATTTAGATACAAAGTGAGGAATATTTAGAAGATGAGTATTAGTTAACACCATCGACCCAGTACTTGAGCTTATTGTAATGATCCCCGATCGAAAGGGGGATGAAACACAAAATTGACCTCGGTGAGACTTGAACTCAGAATGTGAAGAGCCATGGGAAATAGCACAAAGCAGAGTGTTTCTCCACATTATCCGTTCTGCCATACTTAACACAAAAAGAGAATAACAAGTTAATTGATACAGAAAAGCAGCTATTCAAGCTGTTATAACGAGATTCATAGTTATATTTCATATGGACGCAACGATAATAATAACATTAAGTACAAAATGAAATACATTATTTGGTAGATGGTAATTTATTCGTCAATAAGAGAGACATAATAATAATGACAAGTAAAACCCAGAAAGAATAATAATATATAATAACACTTAGAGAAGCGACAGATACCATTATTACCGTAATAATAGTTTAGTAATTGCCTGAGTTAATACATGTAAAAGCATATAAGTTATAGTTCTATTTAGATGTTCCATCCTTCAGTGCAAATCATTCTTCTCATAAACCTGGCAATTAGAATGAGAAGAGAATAAACGGAAAGACAAGAAATTATAAAATCCATATACTTCCCCCATGCGTCCATGATTCGCCTAATTGAATGTTGCCGTATCCAGCATATATTTTAATCCGTTATTGATTAATTAGTAATAATTAATCATTTATAATCTAACTACAAAATAGCCACATCATTCTGTGTATGTAGTTGATAACTAATTCTGCAAGATTTATGATTAGTAAAGAAACAAAAAAGATAACTAATTCATTTAAGATAAATAATTCGCTTATTTAATAACTAATGATTATATGATTATCCGTCATAAGGATTTCGTGGGCCTTACCTGTGCATAAACGGTACTTTTGTACACCTCCTTGGCAAGATTTAAAAGAATTTATAATAAGTCCTAAATTTATGTCTAAGAGGAGATAATCTACCCAGCACTATTTCAGCAGCGAAGGGTTTTCTCATGTCTGAATGCATACAGGTATGCTGAATATGACTTTACACGAGTATATACATGTGTGCGTGCGTGTATATGTGCGTGTTTGTGTGTGTGTGTGTGTGTGTGTGTGTGTGTGTGTGTGTGTGTGTGTGTGTGTGTGTGTGTGTGTGTGTGTGTGTGTGTCTGTCTGTCTGTTTTTCTGTCTGTGGTGTTTCAATATATAACGCTAGATAGTTCAATATATAAAGCTATAAAGTTCAAAATGTCCCACTGGCTATTTTTCAAGCTATGATATTCTTTAAAGATATTCGTCTATGTCAGTGTGAGGACCGGCATAAGAAAGAATGGACCCAACCTTCCTCAGCACTGATTACCGAAACAGACCCATAGTTGGGAGGGTTGTCGCATGAGTGCTACAGAGGCGTGATCCACAAGGAGTAGAGAATCATCGACAAACGGTGGATGCGACGACACGCTGCAGCAGCGCATGCTCCCATCCTTGGCTTGACCCGACCAATGTCTAGACAATTGAATTTCTTCAAAGAAAATTACCAACCATGAAATTAATGATAAGAATTGCTTTGCTGTACTGTATTATGTTTGAATTTGAGAGTCTCTTTATTAAGCGCTAATGATGTGTTGTGGGTAATGTGTAAACGTTTAGACAGAGGTTCTCAAACTTTTTGGGCCAACGCCCCCCTCTTGGCCACATAATACCCTCAGCGCCCCATCCCTATTTTCATGTATAAATATTTTATATTTTACTAATTTATATATACTATGAATAATTTGATACTTTATATATTATATAATTTGTATACAATACTATTATATTATAAATTCGTAGAGTCCCCCAATTCACTGCCTTCCTCCCAATGACACCTTTTTCTCTAATGCCCCCCCACATCGCCCGCTTAGGCACCAGCGCCCCCCTGCACCGTCTCAACGCCCACCAGGGAGCAGTAGCATCCACTTTGAGAACCTAAGGTTTAGACAGAGGTTGTCATAAAATCAAATGTATTAACAGAAAGTTGTCGCATCGAAAATAAATGAGGCAACAAACTGACGATATACATATATATACGTTAAATTCAAATTACGATGAGCGTAAACAAACAAATGAAGTTTGCTTTAGAAGCGTTGAGATGTCTTAGAAAGTTAAAGAAGTGATTTTTAAATTCTCAAACGCAGGATAATGCTAATAATATAGCCTAATATAAGCTACTCCTATTTTGCAGAAAATAGTGTTGGCGGTCGGCAAAGAGACTCGAACTCACACCTCGGTGATTACGCATCGCGCTGCTCTAAACCATTAAGCTAAACTGCCACGTATGCATGCTGGTATATATATATATATATATATAT
>NC_068987.1:14734933-14735474 GCF_001194135.2 Octopus bimaculoides | reverse complement strand
ATATATATACAACTGATTAAGTTATTCTAGGGGGTGAGCAACAATGTCAGGGCAAATATTTGTAAGTAATTGCCTAGGTGCAAGAGAAGGAGAGGGTATGTGTAGGTAGGTGAAAGGCTCACAATTGTTCGGTCATCGGAATAAACGCAGTTGGTCAGTCGGATAGAGAGAAGAGACAAGAATAGTGGGACGAATATGTGTATAGTTTCAAATACTGATTGTCAGTATAATTAATTACTTTTATGTTCTGTGAATTTGATTTAATCTTCTGTGAATTGCTATTCGTGGAAGGATATGCGAATGTTAATGTGTGGGGGCGCGTATACAGATATGTGTGAGTATGTGAGTTATTGTGGCTAAATGGGCGAGAATCTATAAAGAGGAGGAAGTATGTGAGTGTTCGGGTTTTGCAATTGTGTTTTGATGTATTAATGCGCACACAAGTTTATAGGTATCTGATAAACATGTTTATGTGTTTATTGTTTGGTGCAAACATACACTTATCCGTATGGAAGTAATATGTGTGTGTGCATGTGCGTGT
>NC_068987.1:14734013-14734909 GCF_001194135.2 Octopus bimaculoides | reverse complement strand
TATATATATATATATATATATATATATGCATGTATATAATGTATGCATACATGTATTATATGCATATATATACACATACATAATACATACACACAAGCATATGTGTACATCTATGTATAAACACACATGAATACATATACACGCAAAGACATACAGACACATACAGACACACACAGGCACACACATTTATACATATCTTTTTGTGTGTGTGTGTGAGTGTGTGTGTGTGTGTGTGTGTGTGTGTGTGTGTATGTATGTATGTATGTGTGCATGCATGTGTGTTTATGTATATATACGTTGCATGCAATAGAAGCAATATTAGATTAATATAGCCATGTGTGTATTATACGTAATGCAGATACATCACGAAAAGCAAATTAATTGCGATATTTGCCCAGGGATAATATTCCTTATGAACTTGCTGTGTTTAGAAACACAAAACTATATCAGTAGCTAACGAAAATCATTCAGCAACGGCGATGAGTATGCTAAATCTAATACCGTTTCTGTTGCATATTATAAATTTTCATTCAGCTGGGCGGCTAAACGGAGCATCAGTTGTTTTTCAGTCACTGTTTTCCTATACCAATAGCGGTATTTTTTTTTTTTTTTTTGCAAGTAGCTGGTAGTGGGTATATGCTACTGACCAAACCCAACGAGAAAAGAAGGTGCATGTAGTATTTTCACCGCCGCTCTCGGACGATTTTCGTCTGTTACTTATGTAGTTTCGTGTTTTTAAACACTGTACGCCCATAAGAGATTCAATAGCCACAGAAATATCGTAGTTAATTCGCGTTTCATGATGTATCTGCATTAAGTATGATACATGGATAGCTACTTATATATACTCTCTACTCGTTTCAGTATATGTGCTGTCCATACCAGGGCACCGCATT
>NC_068987.1:14728949-14733139 GCF_001194135.2 Octopus bimaculoides | reverse complement strand
GGAAAAACGAGGGGGGAAAAGAGATACGTAGTAGTAACAGAGGAAGAACGAGAGTGGTAAAGCGAGATACGTAGTAGTACAGAGGAAGAACGAGGGGGGGGGGGAAGGAAAGAGAAAGAGATAGAGTAGCGTCGGAGGATATGAGTTACGAAAACTACTTACATTTGGAAGATGCTGCGTTCAATCATGTAAAAACAAATAGTAAATGAGTATATGCATATATACGTACAGGTATGTGCATACCGACATCCACCTGTATGTATAGGTGCATATCTGGGTACAGGACATTGCAAACAAACGTAGACGAGAACACACGAGCCACATAGAGAACATCTCCTTTGTATACATACAAACATACATACATACATACATACATACATATATACATACATTCATACTCACAAACATAAATGTGTGTGTATGTACCTACCTATGAATACCTGTACTAACGCACGCATCTATGCCTGTATCACCGTATGCAGTATGTATGTACATAAATACGTAAGTATGTATGTAGGTGTATGTATATGTGTATGTATATGTGTATGTATATGACAGTATATGTGCGTTATAGGGTGTGTCTAAGTGTTTGGGAAAATATTTAGAAAGATACCATCATAGGAGTTTCTTTTTTCAATTATTGCATTATTACATTTGCTTTTGTATAAAGAGCCGAATGTGAATTTAGAATCTCGATTTTTATCATTATTGGTTTGTGTAAATATTTCTGTTGTACCCAGGCAGTACTCACTATAATCTCTACAGGCTGGTTTCCACTTTAATAGCTGTTGTGGACTTCGTAGTAGCAGCAATATAAATTAACAATTCGCTTTCAAGCGACGCTTTAAGAGAGTTTTAGTGAAACAAAATAACAATACCAATAATAATTTGGTTGAAGTCTATTGCTAACTTCAACATTTAGTGGTAGAAAAATAATATGAAGTGTAAGAGGTTTCTGCTCAGTAAACACGCAGTTTATCAATTTAATCTTGCTGTGAAAAGTAAAAATAATTATACCACATGGGCAGGCATAGATTTGTGGATAAAAATTTGGCTTTGCAACCACGTGATTTCGGGTTCAGTCCTAATGAGTGACACATGTCTTTTACTTTAACCCTGGACCGATCAATGCCTTGTAAGGGAATTTGTTTGACAGAAACTATGTGAAAGCCTGTTCTATATAAGTGTGTACGAGTGTGTATCTGTATGTTTATATATATATATTTATATATATATATATATATATATATATATATACAAGACATTCTTCACAACATATACACCCATTAACTCACAGTTGGTCATTTTTCAAGGCATATTGAAAGGACTTTCTCCACAATAGACACACACACAGGTGGAGATGAATCCCATTCGATCAATGCTTTTTAGCCACTCCTTGGCAGGGACATACAAAGATTTTTTTAGACCGCAGACACCCCTTCTCTCATACTCTTGCACTTTGAACTCTATACCAATCTATATTTAAAGAAGACTTCAACGAAAATTCTCCAAAAATATTCTTAACCCCCAGAAAGAAGATAAACTGTTTTTACTTCAAATATAATTTTTTTTTTACTGATATTTGATAAGATGAGATACATCGAAACCGGTAATATTTTCTTTATATAATTGTTTTATTAAATGCCCTCTTAAAGTGAAAAGTCTTAGACTTATTTCTGTGCTATTTCCGCATCCATCTTATATATATATATATATATATATATCAATAGCCAGCTGGAGGAGGTGTCCTCCTGGGGCTACAAGCTACAGTAGCATCCATATATATATATATACACACATATATATACATACATATATATATATATATATATATATATATATATATACTAATAGACTTAGAAAAATAAATATTGGGTTCGATTTGTTCGACGTAACCCTTCAAGATGGTGCTCCAGCACGACCGCAATTTAATGTCTGAAACAAATAAGAAATAAAAAGGTAACTGTTTTTATCCAATTATAGATAGAGTATGGTATCACCCTAAGTAGCTTCTAATCTTGTTAGGCCATCATCACGGAAAAGTATTTTTTTCTTTATGTCCACAGACGGATTATGTTGGCATATAGCAATTTATAGCGTATACACAGCAGGAAAGAGTTAAACTGGTCTGTCTAATTTCCATTATAGTCCATTCACTGTAAACAAAGATTAAATAATCAATATAGTACTACATAGATATACATGTATATGTACGTATAATTTTGTATGTATTATGTATGTGTGTATGTATGCATTGTGTATGCATGTGTTTATGTATGTATTGATGTATGTATATGTATGTGTGTATGTAGATATTAAATATGTGTATGTGTGTATGCATGTATGTATGTGTGCATGTATGTATGTATGTATGTATGTATGTATATAATAAATATGTGTATGTATGTATGTATGTATGTATGTATGTACAAGCATATATACATTACGTCTGCAGGGCGTGAGCCGTAGAATTTGCCCTTGTATATTTTTGATATCGTCAAAAATATCGAAATACGGAGCTCTCGAATATGAATATCCTGTGGGTATTGATTCTCCATTGAGTTTTTCGAGCACTCTCCTGTCATCATTCTAGCTTTCAAAAATGTAACTAAAGATGCTAATGTTTCGAAAATGAGCTACAAAATGTATGAACCACGTGGTCTCAGACATACAGGGTGATTGAAAAGTAACTCTCAATTTTAAAATACTTATAATTTATTTATTACCTCCTCCTTAGCGAAGGCGGAGGTATTGTTTTCAGTCGTGTTTGCTTGTTTGTTTGCCCGTGGACAAGATATCTCAAGAACCTCTGAATGAATTCGGTTGAAACTTTCAGGGATGTTCCGCCTCGTTACTGGCACGAACTGATTAGATTTTGGAATCGATCCAGTACCGGTCAAGGATTCTGGATTATTTTTCCTGTTTTTTTTTTGTTTTTTTTTTTACTTAATGTTTGAGAGCGTTTGGGTTCATTTTTAGTATTGTCGTCTGTGATAGCAGTCGAGTTTATTTCAGATATTCTCATTTTAAAAATCATCTCTGGCTAATCGTTGAAAGGACATTGGTGCTGCCTTGGCGGAGGTTTGCTCTGTCTGAGTGCTCTTGTTAATTGTAATTTTGTATATGTATATATGTATGTATGTACGTATGTATGTATGAATGTATGATGTATGTATGTGTATGAGCGTGTGCGTTTGTACGTGTGCGTGTCTGTGGGTGAGTTTCTGCTTGTGCTTATCACCTTACCCCCCACCGCTTGACAACCGGTGTCAGTTTGTTTACGTCCCTGTAACATTAGCTGTTCGACAAAAGACGCTGATAGAATCAGTCCTAGATTTTAAAATAAATTACTGGGTCTACATAATCGATTAAAAGCCTTCAAGGCGGTGCCCCGGCACAGTCGCTGTTCAACAAGAGAAACAGGTAAAACGTAAAGAAATAAAAGATATCTCAAAAGGAAAAGATACGTTAAATAATGTAGTTTTGGGTACAAAATTCCTGAGCCACAATATAGGATGGTCGTGGGTGGAACGCTTTTTATCTTCTTAGATCTATCTTAGGTCTAGTTGAGCTGGCCGGCTTGGACTGAAATCGTAACGACGGCATACAGAACTACGGCGAGAGTGACGGAAATAGAAAAAAAGAGAAAAAGAGGGGGAGGGAAAACGTGAGAAAGAGAAATTGTTAGAAAAAGAAGGGGAGAAGGATAGGGATGCGAAGTGATACAGAGGCCAGAAGAGTGTGACTACATAAGAGAGAGCCGTGACTCATATTTCAGCATTAAATTCATGGACTCGTAAAATACATTTTGTCGTTTCTTTTTAATAGATTAGAATGACTACTTGGTTTCATTTCATTCCTGAGAGATTTATGGCTGCTATTAGCACAATCTATAGTTTAATATGCGCAAGTGTATTTTGTCTAGAAATTTGAGATGCATTTAGTGATACGGACGTGAACACATGCTGCATACTAACACTTTAATCAAGACTATTGCACCTAAACACAAACGCCAACACATGTATGTAACATAAATACGCGATATGAGTTCAAATATACTCTCACACATATAGACACGCTCATGTTCGTATAATCACACACACACACACACACATACATATATATATATATCTATGTATATATACATACGCACACAGATGCATTTGTATGTATATAAATATATATATATA
>NC_068987.1:14728291-14728568 GCF_001194135.2 Octopus bimaculoides | reverse complement strand
TATATATATATATATATGCACACACACGCATATGAATGTATGCATGTATAATAATAATACATACATTGTTTTGCTTGTTTTGGAGGGGTTTTTTGTTACATATAGGAACGGACATGGGTGGTTAAGAAGTTCACTTTGCAGTTTTGGGTTCACTGTTACTGCACGGTATCTTGTACAACTGTCTTCTAGTATAGCTCTGAACCGACAAACGCCTTGTGAGTCAATATTCATATATATAGGCGTATATATATATATATATATATATATACATATATAT
>NC_068987.1:14726445-14727559 GCF_001194135.2 Octopus bimaculoides | reverse complement strand
ACATGCATGTATATATAGAGAAAGAGAGACAGCCAGAAACAGAGCGAGAGAGAGGGAGAGTGGGAAATAAACACACACATAAGATATGTGTATATATCAATAAATGTAGTATGTCTTGGCGCGTCTTCGTAACGTCGTATTGATGTTTATGTAAGATCTCAAATCCATTTATCTAATAAACTCGTTTTCAAATTGACACATCAAAAAAATATAAAAATACTAACGGAAGCCATTTGCAAGAAAACATGTGCAGAACTAAATATTTTAATAATTCCATTCTTTTCTTTTCTATTCTCTTTCATTCCATTCTATTTGGCACGATTGAATTTCATTATATTCCATCGTTCTTTTATACTATCTTCTTTTCTTTCCTTTTTTTATTCTTTTTAGTTGTATCTTGTAATGCATGTTCTTAGAAAATTGTTTCAAAAATTTTAGATATTCCATTTTCATTTCATTTATTTATTTTATTATTTTTTTTTTGCCACTTTTGTTGTTGTTGTTATCTTCTATGGAAATAGTCATTTCATTAAAAACATCGTCTTCGTCACCACCATCGCCGTTATCATCATCATCATCATTATCATCATCATCATCAACATATGCTTTGAGGGACACGTCTCTAACGACAGCGACAGCAGCAAGAATATCATCATCGACAACAAAAACGAACAAGAATATATCAGGACTCATAAATAATTTTGTAAAACCTCCTGTTTGCCCTAGTAGCGCCACGCAAGTACTAGGCTGTATTGGTTCGAGTATTACCCAAAGTACCGCAACATAGGACAGAACACGAAACCACTTGGTCTCAAAATGAGCTTCTTGACCATGTAGTCATTCCTGTGCCTATCACAAACTAATAATAATAATAATAATAATAATAATAATAATAATAATAATAATAATAATAATAATAATAAAAACTGTTTTCAGTATTTAAGGAAGCTGACAAATACAAACAAGAAATCAATCTACCTAACAAATACGAAGAAGAAGAAGAAGAAACAACAAAAGCTATAAAACAAATGAAATCCAAACTAAAACTAGAACAGCAACGGACCATGATAAAACGATGGCAAGAAAAGCCCCTACATGGTAAATACTGGGCTAA
>NC_068987.1:14722779-14725918 GCF_001194135.2 Octopus bimaculoides | reverse complement strand
AAATACAAAGACCTGGAAATAGAGATAACTCGAATGTGGAATCTAAAAACAGAAACAATTCCTATCATAGTAGGTGCCTTAGGTATAATAAAAAAATATTCAGACAAATACATAACAAAAACACCAGGACTTACAAATATATATAACATACAGAAAATTGCACTACTGGGTACTGCACACATTCTACGCAAAACACTTTCAATACAGTAAACATAAGAGCACCACAGCAAACCACAGCACATACCCAAGGCGCACAGAGCTGCGCTCGGTAGTGAAGTGAAAGCACGTTATAAAAATAAAACTACTGAATAATAATAATAATAAATGCCCTGATGCAGTACCAGATAGTGACTCTCATGGCTTCTGATCTTAACTGATTGGAAGAGTTATCATGTACATTATTTTGTCTTGGTATAAAATAAAATGCCACTTAATTTCTTGGGTCAATGTAATCGACTTGCCGCAGTCCTCAAATTACTGGCCTTATTCTATAATTAAAATATTTGTGTGTGTGAGTGCTTATGTGGATATATACTATATATACTGTATAGATATATGCATACATGTATATATATATATATATATATATATATATATATATATATATATATATATATATGTATGTATGTATGTATTTATATATATTTATATATGTATATTTATATATGTATGTATGTATTTATATATATTTATATATGTATATATATATATGTGTGTGTGCGTGTATTCTTTATTTGTGAATTAAAGCTACCATTGGTTTCATGTTAAGAAAAGTAGGAAAATATCCTAATGTCTTAACAATTTTCAAACTGATCGCATGGCGAAAGTTGTTTGTTCCCATTTTGGAGACCGATTTTTCCATGTGATCGGCTTGAAAAATTGTTAAGACACTAGGATATTTCCCTACTTTTCTCAACATGAAACCAGCGATAGCCTTAATTCACAAATAAAGAAATTATTTATCCACCAATGCGGTATTGCGCACTCATTTCATCGTTTGACATTTACACACACACACACACATATATATATACATGCATATATATGTGTGTATGTGTGTGTGTTTGCGTGCGTATGTATGTATATATATGTAGGTATGTATGTATCGATGCATGTATATCACCAAGATTGTGTATGCCCCAAGTTGTAGGCCACTGTTTTGCACTTACGTACTGCAGCTTTATTCGCATCATGACACGTCTTTTTAAAAGAAAAGATCAGAGGCTGCTTTACGATGTGACTTTGTTCAATATTTATTTATATATGTTTGTGGGCTTATTTTTAAGAAGCTCAGCAACATCAATCTTTCGAAATACTTGCATGCAACGATTTTCACGCAATCAGCATTTGTAAACGAACAGAAATCTATCGGTATTTTTTTTAAAGCGATTATCACTCACCAAAGATGTAGTGGATTCATGTGATTGAATCTATTTTAAGAAACTCAGGCAAATTGTATGCCACCATTCGTGTGTGTGTGTGTGTGTGTGTGTGTGTGTGTGTGTGTGTGTGTACATATAACAGAGAGAGAGAGAGAGTGATGCACGCATGCATACGTGCATCTGAAAAATTTAAGGTCTTAAAAAAAACGAAGTTAACCAACTAATACGCACATTACAAATATAATGAATAAACGGAACAGCAAAACTATGCAAGATTTTCTTAAGTTCAAAGCCTGAATTTTTGTTCGTTCTCTACATCAGATTTTATTCACATTTTCTTTTTCTCTTTTCTTCGTTCCTTTCTTTCTTTCTTTCTTTCTTTCTTTCTTTTATTGATAAACTTTTAAATTTAAACGCCATCCATTCTGATCATTGTTAAACGCTTCGTATTTAAGCAAGATGACCGGTTATTTCTTTGTATTGCTTTCACCAAAAAGGTTCTGAAGAAACAATTGCATGGACAGCTGAGTAATGTATATTATATAGCTTGCAAGACTAGCTCATTATTAACAGAGTCAATGCGACAATAATTTCCATAGATAGATAGATAGAGAGAGAGAGAGAGAGAGAGAGAGAGAGAGAGAAAAATAGATCGGTAGACGGATACACATACATACGCACACACATGCATATATATGTACACGGCGGGTTTCCACATAGTTTTCATCTACCAAATTCACTCACGAGTCATCGGTCGGCCCAGAGCTGTAGAAAAAGACACTTATCTAAGGTACCGCGCAGTTGGAGAGATACCAATATCACGTGGTTACAAAGCGAACTTCTTAATACAGCCATGCCTACGCATACGTATAATTAAGACATAAGCGAGAAAGCTATGTGCAAATTGAATGCAGCATAATAAATCTTAGCTATTTTTTGTCATAACACCTTTACTAATAAAAGACGTCTCGCAAAGTAAAGAAGGATGTGAGAAAAGAATGAATACTGTATTGAACATTCAAATCAATAGCTCTAGAGAAGATTCTTTCTTTGCGGTAGAATATGTAAAATATATATTAGTAAGAAGAATAAAATGCATTGAGTGAAATAGAGAATTAAGGAATACAAAAAAAGAAAAGAACTATTTTTATGGAGGCTCTAAGAATGACAAGTATAAATAATATAGGTGTTAAAAATAATAACATGAAAGATAATATAACTTTCACGTATTCGAAGTCGCATATAACAATTGGGTTGTCAGATGAAATAAGTGTTATATAGTAAAGGAAATATCAGCGAACAGATTTCATGTCTTAGCAATAAAATTTATTGTAGTCACTCCTGCATACATACGTGCAGGTTCACATATACATAAGCCTCTACAAGCAAGTGTGTGTGTGTGTGTGTATGCCTGAGCGTATGTGGGTTGTTGCGTGAGTGTCTTTTTTGTTATTTTTTTGTATGTCGCTTTTTATCTTTTAGCTGTTATTTGTTTCAGGCATTGGACAGCGGCCATACTGGGGCACGGCCTTCAATATCTTAGTCTAACAAGTCGACGCTGGAACTCATTTTTTTTAAAGTCTAGTACGTATTTTATCGGTTCACTTTTGTCGAACCATTAAGTTACTGGGGCATAAACAGAACAACACCAGTTGTAAAGTGGTGGGGGACAAACGCATGCACAAAGACACACACACACACCACACACATACATGCATATATATATATATATATATATATGTATATATATATATATA
>NC_068987.1:14715149-14716809 GCF_001194135.2 Octopus bimaculoides | reverse complement strand
GTTGCTGTTTTTGTTGGTGCTGATGGCTTGTTATTTGTGTGAGGTGTGTGTGATGTGGGGGAGGGGGAAACAGTCTTGGAATTTTCTTTCTTTTCCCCTGCTTCCTCACTTGTTGTTTTTGCAGATGCTGTTGTCTTCTCAGTTGCCAGTGTTGCTTGTGTTTCTCTTGTTTTGATTGTTGATGGTGGTGTTGGTAGTAGGGTCCCATATATAGATAGATAGATAGATAGATAGATAGATAGATAGATAGATAGATAGATAGATAGAGATGTAGATACATATGCATGTACATACGCACACAATACACACACGTTAGATGAGTGGAGACAATACATTCTTACAGTACCTCTACCTCTGTACATTACACATCATATATGCGTGCATGTGCGGGTGCGCGTACATATCTATGTGATATATCATGTACACACATACACACAAATACACACACACAAACACAAACAAACAAACAAACACATACACACATACACACACACACACACACACACACACACACACACACACACACACACACACACACACACACACACACACACACACACACACCAGTCTCCAGAAGTAACCGGCTTCAACGTTATCTTTCCCCGAATGCTCAATTCTTTTTTCCTTAACGTTTTGTACATTTCAATATCGTTACGATCTTTACCTTTATGGCATAAAAAAATTCTCTTCTGAAAATTCGACAAATGTGATTTTGTTCCTTCCGCCCCCCAGCCCCCCAAACAATACTGCCTATCATTTACAAATATTATAAAAAGCGGGAAAAGAAATATCATACAATAATCTTTGTGATTCCAGTATTTCATCCGTAAGAGAATAATGCGTTATATATTGTATGCTTTATAAATACGAAACATAGCATTGCAATGATTCTTGTTTGGATGTACTTTCATTGCAACCTCATATTAGACATCATTGCTGTATTATTGTATGTACGAGTTTTATCGATATATTTGTTTCTTGCTGAAATAAGAATATGCAGCCCGGCTCCAAAATTATAAAATCCATGTACTACATACTGTAATAAACGTGTTTTGTATTATGATGTATGTAACCGAAAATATTTTAAAATCAATTGTATGTTGATGTACAACATATAAACACGTATGTGTTTGTGTGCGTATGTATGCAGTTATATTCATACATAAATACACACACACACACACACACACACACACACACATATACAAACATATGGTTATGAATTTGTGTTGCAAAATTCTTAATCTAAAACCGTGTGTTGACACAGATATTGTTATTTGTATATTTTTGCCAAATAAACACACGCACTATATATATTGTTTCTTCACTCGTTTATTACTGTTCCTATTCTAACTGATGTCCATTGTCCGGAAATCTTTCGTCACACATCTGTGACCTCTTCAGCAGCACTTTCCGTCCTCGTGTATGCTCCTGCTCCCCTTAGTCAATTTTGTATGTATATATATATATTCAAACATATATATCTTTAACATTTTACTTGTTTCAGTTATTAGACTGTGGCCATGCTGGGGCACCACCTTGAAGAATTTTAGTCGAAAGAGTCGACCCCAATACATAATTTTTTCTTAACCCTGGTATTTGGTTTATTGGTCGTTTTTGCCGAACCGCTAGCTTATTGGGGCGTAAGTACACCAGCACC
>NC_068987.1:14711496-14714665 GCF_001194135.2 Octopus bimaculoides | reverse complement strand
ATATATATACAGGTGTGGCTATGTGGTAAGAAGCTTGCTTCCCAACTACATGGTTCCGGGTTCAGTCCTACTGCGTGGCACCTTGGGCAAGTGTTTTCTACTATATTCTCGGGCCGACAACAAACTATAATAGAAAACAGTCAGCCAAGTTGCTATGAAGTGGAACTAAACCCGAAACCTCATGGTTACGAAGTAAACTTTTTAACCACTTAGCTGCGTCTGCTTTTGTACACAAATGTCTATTGTAAAAAGGTGAGTATAGACACCAGAGTTTTGCATAAGAAAGATATAGATATAACTAGAAGACTGTAGAATAATTCCAAGCACCTATAATAAATCTTAACTAAATCTTGTTCTAATACTTATTATCAATAAAAGACGCCCAGTAAAGAATAGACTTTAAGACAAGAATAGGATATATATTGATCATTCATATGAATACCTTCAGGGAAGATTTTCCGACAAAATGGTGTAAAATGTAAATTGCCTGGACAATAAAATGCATTGAATAAAGCACAGAATAAAAACTATTTTACATAAGTGTTAGGAATGATAAGTAATAACATAGGTGGCAGGAAGTCATAGTATGAATGGTAATATAGCTTACTCATGTCGAATCTGGCGTATAATATATATATCGTTTCTGTTAAAATAATTGTTGCGATAAAGGGGGAAAAACTGTCTTCTCACTTGCTGCATGTCACGTCCATGAAATCTTTACTCACGCACACTCACGCACGCACACACGTACATTGGCAAATACACACAAACACACAAGCATTAACAAATATACACTTGTATATACATACATATATATATCTGAATATATGTTATCTTTTAACTCTACAATTACTACGAAAGGCTACTAATGATCGGTGACCAAATCTCGGATCCCAACTTTAAACTACGATACAGAATTAGTAACAGGAATCATATGTGAATCTGTATATGGAAAATTTTTTATTGTCACTAATTGTGACTGAGGGTTCCGAAGCACCAATATTCCAAGAAATGGGAGCTAAAAACTCTTTAATGTTGTATGAAGCTCACAATATATGTACATATATATATATATATATATATATATATATATATATATATATATATATATATATATATATATATATATATATATATATATATATGAAATCTCTATATAAAATAGTATAATTTACAAATATACACATACACACACTCTAACAGGGGAGATAACCGTCCCATTTGTGACTAGGATCACTGGACTAGACTAGTTTCGCCTATCAGTCGTAGGCTCATTAGCAGTGACTACTCAAACGCTCGTTGATATAGCTTATCCAGAAGCTTGAGTATTGAGTATCCTATATGTGATGCAGGAGAAAGGAAGAGTATTAGAAGCCATATTAAAGATTATAGTAGAAAAAGGAGAAAAGTATTGTTGCTAAATCATTAAGAGTGTACTACCAACTTTAAAAATCATAATGAACCAATCGACAAAAGGAAAACTTGCTAAGAAAAATTTAAGTGAGTATTACGCTTCCGAATATGTCATCACAACAAATCTTGAAAAATACTATGAACATATAAAGTGTTTGAGTAAATGATATGTAATCGCATCCCTCATCACTCATTATGCGACAAAATGCGTCAAATTTTGAAGAAAGAAGTTGCTGTGTAATTTATTCATACGTTTGTTGCTTCTCATAGACAATTCGAAAAGTTTATGGACCGATCAAATATCCATAGTATTCAAATAAATAGGGAACTAGTAAAGGATTTTCAGTAAGTGTAAGTATCCGCCAAGTTTAATTTTTCCTGTCGATCAATGGCGGGTTAATTTAGATACGTTTGTTCTCCACAACTTTTATTTACCTCAGATGACCAATTATTCGCCAGTAAAAGATCCTCCCATATTGTTCTTAGAAGCGAATGTCTAGTCTAGCTCTTATGTAGAAATCTAACAGAAAAACTTCGGCTAGATAGAGCAAACGTTACTATGAGAAAAATTATTTTGAATGCAAGGTATCTCTGCTTTTGAACATCACCCCTGCTCACCCTTTCATATTTCGATTCACTACAAACGTGCGGACCTGTCAAGTTGTTTTTATTCTTCCCAACAGCAGTCAATGGATCAGGGAGTTATTTCCGTTTTCGAAACATGTTATGTTAGAATTATAAATCAGCTGATTGCAGCAACTGGTGTTAAACAACAGTTCTGAAAAACATTGACAACATAAAACGAACAATAGCAATAAAAATTAAGTGTTCGAGAAGAAATTTAATATACAAATATCAAGGTGGTTTGGAAGGAAAAAAAACAAGATTGATGATGAAACAATTTCATTCAGCAATAGCTCTGCACGCACTGCAGAGGAAGTTGGGGTTTGAAGAAGTTAATTCAGGTGATATTCAAGATTTATCGCTTGCTTATGACAAGATCCAGGCCTACAATTACCTTAAAAAGTTAACAGAAGTGTAAGGGTCGACTTTCAGAAAACTACTGAAATTTTGTGCGCAGTTTAAACGTTAAAAGATTTGTATTGATATTAGTGAATTATTATTGGGAAGACTTAGAATAAGGTATGGCTGAGAACTACGCGAAGCCAATTTTTATGTAAACAAAAATATATTTAGACCAACAGCACCATAATTGTTAGTAACTGTTTCTTTTTGTTTGTTTGTTTGATTTTTTTTTTGTCTTTTTACTTATTGCATAAAGTAAAACTGTATTCTAATTGAATTCTCCGTAATTTTGTTCGAAGTATTGTTTTTCTGTATAAAACGTCTATATATTTTGAATAAACTGCATACAATTTTATTTAAATGATTTTCCTGACTTGTGTGTGTGTGTGTGTGTGTGTGTGTGTGTGTGTGTTTGCGTGTGTGTGAATTGTAGGTCTTTACACTGAAACGGTTTCGCATTAGTACTCATCTCTCTACGCAGGGTTCTTAACAGAAGAAACACTTGTAATGAAAGTGTTTACGTAACTTCTGTTTTTTCGCCATTCATTTGTCAAGACAGACAGACAGACTGACAGACAGACAGACTGACAGACAGACAGATAGATAAATAAGCTTCGAAGTCACTGTCAAACTCTTTTCCTTGTAAATGTGTAATATACGCTCTACTAAAAAGTAATCCTTTTGTTTAGTCTTAAACTGTTTACATAACTTAAAATAAAAACAAATATAA
>NC_068987.1:14710240-14711405 GCF_001194135.2 Octopus bimaculoides | reverse complement strand
ATACATGCATGCACGCATGCATACATACATATACAATATATGCATAGGTATCTCTCTGTGTGTGTGCGTGTGTGTGCATTTCCGTGTGTATAGATAGATAGATAGATAGATAGATAGATAGATAGATAGATAGATAGATAGATAGATAGATAGATAGATAGATAGGGAGAGAGAGAGAGAGAGATCGTAGTTTCGTGAGACGATTTTCAAGTGAACACAAATAGAAAGAACTTACTTTTATCTCCAATGATACTCGTGTTGCCTATTCACAACTAAATACACAGAACTCGCTGTGAGTTATGAGTCTCGGTTATGTTTGTACTACAGTATCGATTCAAGTTATAATACAAGTGGATTCTGTCGGTAACACAATAATCTTGTTTTTCCTCCTCCCCCCCTCGCCCTTTACGCAGTGAATCTTCGTATTGATAATCATCACAATATATTAGAAGTCCTTAAACATTAACGAGATATTGTACTACGATGGCTTTATCTAAACTTTACAAACCGTTGGCCTCATAAACGTTCAGTAATAACATGAATTAAATAGAATATTCTATGCTAGTATCAAGAATATTATGTTTCATATTTAGTTTTATTCCTTATCTGAACATGGAATATTTAAATAAGAATAATGTATAGATATGATATTGTATGATTTATCGCAAGTGTGATTCGTACACAGAGGACAAAACATGAGAAACATGTAGAAATATGTTTCTCAAAACTGAACAAATGAAGTGTCGCTACTATATCACACATGACTAAAAGATCAATTGTATATATAAGGTATATCGTTTGTTATTGCAGTCAATTCCAAATCTCCTAGTCTCAACACCTATTGATACAACCATCTCTAAGTGCTCGAACATATTTACGAAAAACCATCTCGCAATTATAACATCATCACTGTAATCCTATCACTTTCAGTCAGCCTAGAGTCTAGGGGTAACCAAATTACAGATCATCCGGCCCGCAGCACCTTTTGTGTAAGTACCTACAAAAAGAAAAGAATGTTCTCCAGGGAAATTCAGTTCTGGTGTGCGCTGAATTTCCTTAGAGAACATTCTTTTCTTTTTGTGGTGTGACCGTAGATGGTCTAGGTCTAGCGTAATGGATGTCCACTTAGTGGTCATCCCTTCTCATATATATATATATATATATA
>NC_068987.1:14704841-14710015 GCF_001194135.2 Octopus bimaculoides | reverse complement strand
ATATATATATATATATATATATACATATATATAATGTGTGTGTATCTTTGTGCTTGTGTTTGTCTCACCACCACCGCTTGACAACCAGTGTTTGTGTGTTAGGGTCCCCGTAATCTAACGATTCGACAAAAGTGACCGATAGAATAACATCAAGGCTTTAGAAAATATAAGTGCTGGGGTCAGTTCATTCGACTAGAAATTCAAGGCGATGCTCCACCATGGCCGCAGTCAAATGACTGAAACAAGCAAAACGATAAAAATAAAAAATAAAAAGATGATACAACACTGTGTTGCATTACTACACTTAACTGAAAGCCCCTACGTCTTCGTTTCACCAGCTAGAAAGGTAATCAAATACTTCTTCCAACTACATGACACTATCTCGAGAAAGGGGAGAATGAAAATCATTGAATAATGTAATCCTGGTTGTTTCGTATGCAAATAAGGTGGGATTGTCATGGAGAGAATGCTATAATTCGCCTTCTTGATCAGAATTAACTCGAGGCTAAACAGCAAAACTTTCTGATACACATCACGATTATTCTATGTTCTACGTCTTTCTACACACCACATGACACTATACAACTGCGCTGCAATAAAATACACAACAGCTTTCTACTCCACAATAATTTGTACATCTGTATAAAACATTAGAAACTGCAATACACACTGTTATAATGCACCACTCTATTAAACAAAAGATAATATCACATTATTCTCAGCATTATTTCGCTTATAATCTTATGGAAATGTCCGCAGTGACTATAACCTGACTGTCGTTCAGATATATTAATACATCCCTTAGTGTCGTGAAAGGTCCTTGGATACCATATTGAAAACCGATTATTCGTTTCTATATTACCTTAATCAGAAATTGCCTGCAGAAATGAAGTAATCTGAGCCATTTGTTTCATTGTTTTCTTTTTACTGTCCGCCATTTTAACTCTCAATATTTTACAACGTCTAAATAGATTGATTGATAGTTTTAGCAGGAAAACGAGGAAATGAGGATAGAAGGTGGTAGGGGAAAGTGGGGAAGGACTTAGAGTCGAAGGGCGGTTGATAGGATAAAGTGCGAGAAAAAGGTTTGTATTTCAATATTAAATCGTAAATCTTACATTGATAACATGGGAAAATGAAGTTGTGGCTGGAACTAAGAAAAGAGTAGTAGGTAGATAGATAGATGGATAGATAGATAGATAGATCGATAGAAGAAGAGAAAACAAAAGATAAGACTAAATAAGAATGGTTAAATATTCTTTTCTACTCTAAGCACAATTTTTGGGGGAAGAGGGGCCAGTCGATTACATCGACTCCAGTGGGTTACTGGCACTTAATTTATCGACCCCGAAAGGATGAAGGGCAAAGTCGACCTCGGCGGAATTTGAACTCAGAACGTAACGGCAGACGAAATACCGCTAAGCATTTCGCCCGGCGTGCTAACGTTTCTGCCAGCTCGCCGCCTTGGAATGGTTAAATATTGATACAGGAAAAAGAATTGTAAGAAAGAAAGAGTGTGATATGAATGAAACGAGGGAGATTAGCGAGAAAAAAAAAATTTAATAAAGGAATAAATCTAAAAATTTAGGAAAAGTTGAGAAAATTAAGGATTATCAAACACAAAATTAATAGAAGTACAATGACTACCAAGAAAGAAAAATTTAGAGAATGACACACATTTAGACTATAAATGGAGGCAAGGCGAGAAGTAAGAAGAAAAACGAGCAAAAGACAGAGAGAGAAAGAGAAATGCAAACACAGTCACAGAAATAGAAAGTAGATGAAGATACAGATGGAAAAACAACGAAAATAGAGGAAGAAGGGGAATAAAGAAATAAATTAACAATTGACGGAAGACAAAAAGAATAATGTCGCGAAATTAGATCGGGAATTAGGCTGGGATGAAGAGGGGGGAAATATGAGAAGATATATAACAGGAAATATAAGAAAAACGAAGAGAGAGATAGTGAAATATTGAATAATGAAAGGAAATGAAAGACGATTAATAACGATAGAGATAGAGGAAAAGATGTTTTAAGATGTCAGTGTAACATAATTAAAATGCAGTTGAAATTGGGCACAAAAGTCGGCGACGAAACAAGAGGCTGACAACAAAAACTACAAATATATGACCAAAATAAAACTAAGATCCATGGCAACTATTGATGTTCTGCATTAGCAAAAAGAAATGTAAGCATCTCAAATGTTGGTTTATGTTATAAGCCGTCGGAAAATAGAATAATCTTCCCTTTGCCCCAAGCAAAATTCGGTAGATTAATTTCTGTTACAAGCAAAGAGCAAAGAGAATAATGAGTCATCCTTCTATGATAATACACAAGGTTAAATTCTCATCAGAACGCATCACGAAGTAGAGCTGAGGAAATTCTGAGCTATAGTACAATGTTTTCCTTTATACCTCGATCTACCATTCATTTCTACAGTCATATTCCCTGCATTAACAAATTAATAACATAACAAGTAGATAATGTAAAACATAAGAGAATTAATACTCTTCCGATGTTTGTCAATCTTCAAGAAGAGAGAAAAAAGTTGAAATCTTTTCACAAGCAATAAAGAATCGTGACCGAATTTACCAATCAATAGGTGTATGTGATACAGTATACGATGGTGTTAGAGTCGCGAGTAGAGGTTATCAGTAACACCAGAGTTGAACAGTTTGAGATAATGTACAACTTGAATGAGGAATAGTCATATTCGGAGCAAGATACACGTCAGCTGAACTGATGAAGACCAAATCATACCCACCGCCACATAAAAAAAAAAAAACGGTAGAAGGCTCGGTTACTAAATTAACCAAGTAACCACGTCAAATTTATGTATTCTCCGTACAAGAATACAACATGAGCAGCCTTCGTCCTTTTTCGTCCCGTATTGGGATCTCAAAAGAGGCGAGTACGAGTGTATGCATATGTGCGTGGAGACGTATATTTGTGTTTGTGAGAGAGATGGGATGAAAGAGAGAGAATGCGTATATAGATAGGTATTGTAAGCATGTGTGGTTGTATGTATGTGTGTGTGTGTGTGTGTGTGTGTGTGTGTGTGTGTGTGTGTGTGTGTGTGTGTGTGTGTGTGTGTGTGTGTGTGTGTGTGTGTGTGTATGCGTAAATATATATGTAAATATGGTGGTGCGTAGGTGCATGAATTTGGAGGCATACATATACATAAATATAAATTTACTCTTCTTGTAGACAGTGGATCTTTTTTCCTATTTTCATACCTTCAACTACCTATTTCATTCCTATCTCTCATCATAGGCTTCTATACTTTTCTATACATTATCTTCACAGTTTCGTCCTTGCAGTACCACTCCTACCATTCCAGTTCTCCAATAGCCTTTAAAATTCTTTAAGTTTATTTTTCTCACATGCCATTTAATTTATTTCCTTTGCATCCAAACTAAAAACAACACATGCATACGCACTAACAAATATGTAAGATTCCAGAAGATATGTTGAATTTGTTATGGTTTGTCTTGTTGCTTAGGTTTCAGATAAAAGATGTCTTATCAGATCTGTGATCAAAAGAATTAAAGTAGTGATTTTCTCGCTTTTATCCAAAGAGTTTATCTAAAAGTTATTTACTTAGTGCGTCTTCCTATTTTTAAAAACGATAGTATGTCGTTTGAGAGAAACATTTGGCTGCTAATTCTAGCGAGCCAAGCGACCGCATGATCCTCAGAAATGAATGGCAAATTGAAATGTAAAGGAAAACATTACACGATAGTTCAGGTTTCCATCAATTCTACCTCTTAATGTATTCTGATAATAGTTTAAGCTAGTGTATCATAGAAGGACGACTCAATATTCTCTTCGCTTGTAACAGAAATTACACTACCGAATTTTGCTTGGGGCAAAGAGAAGATTACTCTACATCGCAAATGTTATGATAGAAAGCTATTTTAATTCCTTGGATTCCGAATTCTTTACGAAAGTGTTTTCCGTCTTCTGAGAAAACTGAACAATGTCTCGTCTCTCTATTTTAACATTACCTGCTGCTATTAAGATCAGGTACTTTTGCATGATGCCTATATTATACAGAGTGTGTTACATCTAACATAATATGGCTTCTTGAACAATAGACTTACTTTCTTCTGTATAGGGAATTCTTCTAATTTCCAGATGCAATAGGAGAGTAATGGTGGATATATTCTTTACCTGGATATAAATTATGGCATATACAGTTTTAACATACTTAGGCCATTTCAGTACAGTGTAACAGTGTAATTTTTATACAAGCGATTCCGATAATATTTTGATTTTCATAATCCTTGATGAGCAGTGTAACTATTGTTTAAATTGACCCTCTTTCGTGGATTTGCTATAGAATAGTATATGTGTTTTCTCTTTTTTTTTTTTTTTTTAGGGTTGAGATTATATAGACATTATCAAACGCCTGAAACAAATTCACATGTTTATGTGTTGTGCGATTTTAGTCGCTTAAGATTCTAGTTTCTCAAATCTGTAGCAAATTTATATACAGGTATAGATATATGGGGGTGAGGTAGTGAAATCGTGCGTTCTGCAGTGTACGAGGCGGTAACGCGTTGTGTTCTTGAAGCAGGCAATTTACTTCGCGTTGCTCTCGTTGGCTCAACGGAAAGCTGAATTCCAACAGACTGCTGGTGAAACCCTCTCTCTCTCTCTTTCAAACTCCCTCAAGTTTTCACATCCCCGATGTTCCATCGGGTTCAAGCGGGGGATGATAGTATTTATGCCTGCTCGTGAGTACATAAACACCTAGGGCAACCAGCAGAAGAGTAATATATTGTATCAAATCTTACCAGCTTGAGAGTGGCGGCTACATTGTATATATGAGGATGTATGTTTGCATATATGCAAGAATCGGTGGCTCCTGTATGTGCATGCAGGTATGACTGTGTGTGCATGTGCATGTGCATCTGTATGATACGGATGGTATATAGTTCTATGTGTGTCAGCATGCTGATGGGTAAGAGAAAATGTTTCGAGAAAATTTTGCGTTACAATGCAATTAATCTCAATCAACTATTCACTTTGCTTAGAAACCTTAACATTAATCCTTATCATGCAACACACATGCGCTCACATATACATGCATGCATATATATATATATGTGTATATATGTATATACATATATATGTATATATATATGTATGTATATGTGTATATATATA
>NC_068987.1:14698406-14703185 GCF_001194135.2 Octopus bimaculoides | reverse complement strand
TTATTATACCTAAGGCACCTACTATGATAGGAATTGTTTCTGTTTTTAGACTCCACATTCGAGTTATCTCTATTTCCAGGTCTTTGTATTTTGAAAGTTTTTCCTATTATTATTATTATTATTATTATTATTATTATTATTATTATTATTATTATTATTATTATTATTATTATTATTATTATTATTATTATCATTATCAGTATTATTAAAGCGACGTGCTGGCAGGATCGTTAGCACGCCGGCTAAAATGCTTAGCGAGATATCGTCCGTCTTTACGTTCTGTGTTCAATTTCCGCCGACGCCTACTTTGTCTTTTATCCTTTCGGGGTCGATAAAATAAGTACCAGTTGAGTATTGGGGTGTTATAATCGACTAACCCCTCCCACGAAATCGCTGGCCTTGTGCCAAAATTTGAACTTATTGTTATTATCATTATCATTGATTTGACTCAGGTTCGTTCTTATTCCTGATGGAACTTGTGTGTTGCAGGTTCCTTCTCGTAACCTTAGGTATCCACAATCTTTCAATAGTCTTTCAAGTACTTAAGACTCTCCTGATAATCTTTCCTGCCCCTAAACAGCAAACTTCCTGTAGGAGCTCTACAGGGCTTTCTATTCCAATCTCCTTCAACCAATTGTCCTACGTCTGTGTGTGTGTGTGTCTGTGTGTGTGTCAGTGTTGGGGGTGTCGTTACTACAGAAGAGAAAAGCAAACTTGATATGGCGTGTCGCATAAAAAAAAGACATTTAAGTATGGGATATTTAGTAACTGAGAAAAAGAAACAAGCTATTGTGGATAATATGCGATGAAATTCTTGCAAGGGTATGGAATGTATCATATGTGTAGGTATTTCTAAATGAAGCATTCATCTAATAATTAGCGCCTCACTGGAAGCTTCGTCGTGAGAAATATGAAAGCTTCAAACAATACCTCATCACGGCGATAATTTTCTTTACTATAAATGCTAATAATGATATTGTAACAAAAGTAGATTAATGATTAGTTTATTTCTTAAGTAAGAAAAAATTAAATAAAACTTGTATAAAAGCAACAGCTGTAGAATGAAGTATAAGGAAAAGATAGATTTATTCAAGAATATTAGTCTTTATACAAAAAAAGAGTTACTTGGAGTATCAAAGACATAGAAAACAGCATCTAATGCCTGCAAAGCAATGACATACAGGATTTTCAGTGATTTTACTAGCTTTTCATAAATCAACAGATGGATGTGACATTTCGATTTTCCTACTGTTCGTTCGGGGAATTAATGTTAACTTTGAAGTGACGATAGAACCAGCTTCAGCGAGCAACATTCATAGATCAACAGGGGAAGATGTTTTATAACTTGAGAAAATACTAAATAAGCAATCTCGTTTTAAAAAAAGTCAAAATGTAATACAGTTGATAGTGAAAAATATTTGGGGTGTAGGAAAAGATTTCGCTGAACGAGACTTGTTTCGATGTGGGACGTACAATATATAAAGTGTTTCACAGTCTCTTTACCAGTAGGGACATTTAAATCTGCCATATGGGATAGACGCTGGCAGTCAATAATGAATATTATTCAATTGCATGCACTCCGGGGAAAAACAGTATAGGTTTGCCTACCACACTACTGTAAGGGGATTCGGTGGTGGTAAGTTCTCTCACGATCTTCTAAACTTCAGATAACTACTGAGGGTTGTGTATTTAATTATGAAAAATCAGTGGGTACTATAGAATCAGCATTCGTGACTGACTTAAAATCACATTTCCATAAGTTCAGTGCTATCTTATGAGGGGTTGCTGAGATTATATGCGACATATATGCTTCAGTGAAAGCTTTTAGATATAAATTCACTTTAATCACTCACCTATGATAAATAATTCCTTTCTCTACTGTGAAAAATAAAACCAACAAACAAATACGCCATCATGTTTTTTGTTGTATAGTTTCCAAGTTTTTTTTTGGTCATTTTTTTATTTTTATTTTTGTTTTTTCGAATTCTCTTACGACATTCTCATTAGTCTGAAGATACGTATTTCAGATATCAATGAAAATCTAAAGCGTCAAGAATCTTTCGAAACCCATTTGTCTCCATTGTTAAGACACTTCTATCAGATATTCAAGTGGAAGTTATCTATCTGCAATCAAATGATAAATGTAAAGATAGGTACATGAAAGGAAAAAATTTATTGACTTTTATAAATGCTTCTCAAATGAAGGATATACATCATTCAAATCCTTTTTCTGGAAAAGGCTTTAATATTTTCCACGAAGTATTTATGAGGAAAAAAACAGTTTCAAAGATGGGTCATATTAAATTTTCAGCGGGCGAGCCATAAGTATATATATATATATATATATATATATATATATATGTATGTACGTATACGTATACGTATATATACATATGTACGTATGTACATATATATATATATATGCATATATATATATGCATACATACATATATATATGTATGTATATATATATATATATATATATATATATACATATATATATACGACGTGCGTAAGATATTTGAAGCCAGATTTTTGTTCATAAAAAAACCCCAGAAATATAATGATAAATAACTTTATAATCAAAAATGCTATGAGAATAAAAATAAAACTTCTCTTCTATAATATTATTCAATAAAGTCACCTTCAGCTTCAGTAACTGCTTCTATACGAGATTTAAATCATGTACATGCGCGAATCAAGTAGTCCTGGTTCATTTTGGACATCACTCTTAATATGGCGGCTTTCAAAGAATGTTTGGTGTTATGAGCGTGTCCATTGAACTCTCTCTCAATAATGCTCCACACGTAATAGTCCAACGGATTGAGATCAGGGGAATTATGAATGCTATCTAATAAGGGAATATTAGGGGTTATGTGATCATGAAAATTTTCGGCCATCTATTCCTACGTTATTTGAGCCTTGTGTGATGGTGCAGAGTTTTGCTGAAACACACATGGCCTTTCATTGCTTTCCACTGCTTAACAATTGTTTTCAGAAACTCCATGTAGGAGGCAAAATTAACTCTAAGGCCATGTGGAATGAAATAAGTAGGCCTCATATGTCCTTCATTGTTAACAACCCCTAAAACCATGGTAGTTGCAGGAAATTTTGCATGCATAACTTTTGATACTTAAGAAACCTCATAGAAAAATCATATATATATATACGTATATATATATATATATATAGAGAGAGAGAGAGAGAGAGAGAGGGGGGGAGAGACAGACAGACAGACAGACAGACAGACAGAGACAGACAGACAGACAGACAGACAGACAGACAGACAGACAGAGACAAAGAGAGAGACAGACAGACAGACAGAGAGAGACAGAGAGAGACAGAGAGAGAGACAGAGAGAGACGGCATGTGTGTGCATGAATACGTGTGTACATGGATGTGCACATAAGTGTTCCATCTAACAAACAATGATGGACATGTGTGGAGCGCTTCGACCATAACTAAAACAGCATATTTGTTCGTGTATAATGTAGATATATAAATGCATCGTAAGTCACTGCGGCAATGATGTTCGTCTTTCAGCGATATATATTATTTTTAACGCAATAAGTCATTCAAGACATTTTATATCAGACAATTCTACAGCTCCACGCTTTCTAACAGAGTTTATTACATTTTGTATGATACATAGATGGCGCAACTCATGAGCGTTTTTTTTTCGTTCCTGAGTCATACCTCATTTTTTACGTCAATTTATCACTTCCTTCTACTTTCAATCATTCCTGGGCTTTCCTCTATTATCCGACAAAGGACTATTTTCCGAAACGTCCTACTTTTGCTCTATAACGTTTAATCAATTACTTTTTCACGTTCTTTAAGCTTGAACCTAATAATATTACCTGCGAATGTTTCTTGGACCTTTGTTCTAATTTGTTATTCGTATTTACCAAGCTGCATATAAATATGTGTGTGTCCGGCTATACGTATATGCATGAATGTACGCATGTCTGTATGCATGTATTATGTATATACGTATGCATGTATGTTTATGCATATACATATATATGCTGTTGTGTGTGTATGTGTCTATGCCTAAGTATCAGCGTGTATATATATGTGTGTGTGTGTATGTATATATATATATATATATACAGGTTTGTATGTATATGTGGGTAAAAGTCTACTGATGTGTGTACGTACGGCTGCAGGAGCAGTTAATAAATGCAACCAGAAAGAAATAGAAGATTAATACCTTGTACTGCGTAAATAGTACGGTATCGTGTATAATCTGGTATAGAAAACATCTGATATTTAATCAATATCCGCGACCTAAGGTTACTAAGTTATTAAATTGATATCCACACAACATACCACTGTGTTTTCTGGGGGTCTTTACAAATATTAACGCTCCTGAATCTGTTGGATTGCATTTGTAAACAACAACAACAAAAACAACAGCAACTGCAAAAACAACAACTACGATGATGATAATAATAATAATAATAATAATAATAATAATAATAATAATAATAATAATAATAATAATAATAATAATGATGTTGATGATGATGATGATGATGATGATGATGATGATGATGATGATGATGATGATGATGATATTTATGCTAATAATAATAATAATAATAATAATAATAATAATAATAATAACAATAATAATAATGCTGGCGTTACTGATGCTAATAATGTCGGTGGTGATGGTAGCGGTCCTGGTCGTGGTGGTGGCAGTTTCAATGTTCGTGATAGTGTTTAATGCAACTGCTGCTGCTACTGATGGTGAGGAGTAGGAGGAGGGGTGGA
>NC_068987.1:14695641-14698396 GCF_001194135.2 Octopus bimaculoides | reverse complement strand
GGGTGGGGAGGAGGAGGGTGATGATGATGATCGTGATGATGGTGATGATGATGATGATGATGATGACAAAGACGATGAAGACGACTGTAATGATGATGAAGATGATGAGGAGTAAGAGGAGGAGGATGGTTGTGGTGGTGGTGGCGGTTGTGGTGGTTGTGTCGGTGGTGATGCAGATGATGATGAGGATGATGAAAACATTGTTAGTAGTGATACTGCTGGTGCTGGTGCTGCTGCTTTTGGTAGCGGTGGTGTTGGTGTTGGTGTTGTTGTTGTTGTTGTTGGTGGTGGTGGTGATGAGGACGATGGTGATGAGTAAGTCAATTATAATGATGATAATGATGTCGATGCTTTTAATGTTAATGGTAGTGATTATTATTATTATTATTATTATTATTATTATTATTATTATTATTATTATTATTATCATTATTACTATTATTATTATTATTATTGTTGTTGTTATTATTATTATTATTATTATTATTATTATTATTATTATTATTATTATTATTATTATTATTATTATCATTACTATTATTATCATTATTATTATCGTTATTATTATTATTATTATTATACATCTATTGCTGCAAGGTTACTAAACATCAAAAAACACATTTGCATCCATACTTAAACACATGAAACATTTCTATGAATACGCCCCAACCAAATGGCAATTCAATAGAAAATAAACACGAAGACGAAATGGAGTTAGATGGAAGGAAAAAAAAATACATATGTATGTGTGTCTGTGTATGTAAGTATATGCGCCTGTGTGCCCCTGAACGATTGTGTGTCTTGTGTGTGATTGCACGCGCGCACGTGCGTATGCTCGTGGATTTGATGTCTGAGTGGTAGGATAGATGGACGGATGGAAGGGTGAATAGGTGTGTAATCTGAGAGTAGTAGTAACTGCTATCCCTCCTCTTCTTCAAATACATGTTTGCATGGGGAGTTAAGTTCTTGAGTTCAACGCATTCTTTTTCGACTGCACTTAATACTTTCACCAGAGAAATATCTGTGGCTCACAGAAATGGAAGGCCTGAGTTAAAACGCACCAAAGTACACCCCATTTTCCCTCAACTACATTTACTACTTAAAATAGAAAATAACTGTGGCTCACTGAAACAGGTCTGAGTTCAAATGCACCAAAGTCAATCGATTCTCAGCTAGAAAAGCAATCAAAATAAACTCATATCGAAGCCAGCAGCTGAAGTCAACTGGATGGTATAGAATTAACAAAGAAACAATTGACTGTCGCAATTTTGGATGTTTTGTCCTCACAAAGATATAGTTTAACCAATTATATGACTAGGAGGTATCTGTGTCTATTGAACAATACGTAGAAACATTCACATCAAAACTGAAAATAAATCACGCATCGATTCTTGTGACTAATACGTCTGTAATAGTCTGGAACACGTCTGTTCAATGATGACAAAGAATTCAAAGTGATCTTCTGAAATATTATCAGAACTTCGCCTGGAAGACAGTTAGAAAATTTTCGAAGTAGAATATAAGGTGTTCGAAAGAGAAGTAAGCAAAATATTCTGTGTAAGACTTTATAATAATAATTATTATTGCAGTACTGGTTATGGTACATTAACACGTTAGCTCCTGAGCCTTATTTTCCGATTTACCCAGGGGTTTCGGTGTATTTCAATTCATTTTGATGAACGCCGTATTCTTTCATTACATAGTATGTGAAGCGTAAATGTTTGTAGCCTAGTAGTTAGGACGTTGCACTCAAGATGCGATTGGCGGTGATGATGGTGATGGTGATGGTGATGGTGATGATTATTTGATTCCATTATCTATAAGTGAGGGTCGATAGTGTCTCTCAGCTAGTGTTGTTCTGAAGTCTTGAAGTCCAAGGTCTCGACTATCAAACACTATTGTGCAAATCTTTTTCACTAAATTGAAAGGAATATTTCTTTTGAGGTGTTTTGGGCGGCATAAACTAAACATAAGATATTGCTTCGAGTCCGTTGTTTTTTGATAGATATCGGTTTCAATTCAACTACAGGAAACAAGACAAAATCTCACACCTCATCTAAAATTACCACCCTATATATCGACACACAACCCTAGAAACAATGAGGCACACAACACCATTATCCAAAATCTACCAATGCCTGCTAGGGATCCAATGATGAAGCACATTCTTCAAATACACAAATTCGCCAAATGTAAAAAGCAACTCAAATCACTGAAAATTCAAGTGAAAAATGCAAAACTATACACAGCAAGAACGAAACCAATAGTCAAAAGATGCGGACGTCCAAATTGTGGAACAGTCTCTACCCAACTGAAAGGTTCGCAATTCCATTTCTAACAAGTACAGAGATTCACAATTAAGACTAATTTCAGTTGTACACGAAAAAACGTAATTTATGTGATAACTTGTTCAGGTTGTGGACACAACTATATTGGCCAAACAAGGTTGTCACTTAGACAAAGAACTACACTGCATAAGGGACAGATCCTATCCCAAGGTATAGACAGATACCATTGAGTGAAAACATACAGAGGTGTGCAGGGAATCTCCAACCAAACTTCACGGTTTTCCCCATCTACCAGTGCAAGGAAAGAATTTCTATACAAGGACAATGAAATAAAGAAAATATATCTGTTGAAAATACAAACCGCGCCTGAGTATGAACGCATAACCAATTTTGGTGTTTGTAAATATTTTAATTCATAAGCGCAATACTCTACGTATTTTATCTCACTACTTTAACTCGTTCAATTA
>NC_068987.1:14688917-14691417 GCF_001194135.2 Octopus bimaculoides | reverse complement strand
GAAAGAGAACACATTTGCGAATAATAACAGCTTGGAAACCTAGAGCATCTCTGCCTAGATTTTAAACTCCGATATGTTTATTGGTGAACTTGGCTTTATTATTAAACTGCAATCTTGAAAGTTAACCTTTCCAGGCAAAGCAAGTGATTAGTTAATGGTACACTAGTACAAATACAGGATCTAATCGGAAGAGTAAAAATATCTAAGACTTATCTAAAGTTCAAATCTTATCGTTGTCTTTTTTTATCTAAATTTTGGTGACGGGAGCTTTGTTAGTTTGGTAGAAAAAAGTGTTCCTTCTCTATGGGATAGAATTCAAATAATTAAATAAGATAGTGTACACAAACACAGACATGTCAAACCCAACATAAACAATACGACACTATATAACACAAACAGTAAAGGCAGCATCAACGCCAACGTCCTCCACAAGTCATCATCATCATCATCGTCCTCGTCATTATCATTGTCACTGTCGTCGTCATCTTCGTCATCTACTTCGCCGTCGTTGTCTCGTCAACAGCATAATTATCATAATCTGTCATAGTCAGTTACAATAAACAAGAGCAACAAAGTCTATCATTATTTATCAGACAGCAATAACAACCGTCAATGTTTCACAGATATGTCGTCATCAGTGTAAGAACTATAAGAGAAAGTGAGGAAGCACGAAATGCTAGACACACTTATAAAGTGGTAATTATGCTTTAAAACGTTTTACAGTTCTTATAGTAAATTATCTGATCGATATTATATCAGATACCAATATTTGAAGATTCATATCTACGTCTGAAACACACTCTGATGATATAATTGCACTAAGACAAGCCAACGACAGAGCTTCTACGTGTTCGACCAACCTACTAGAAATAACTGTTACATTCTCCCTCGAGGTTTAGGTTCTTGTGACTGACAAGCGTTCTTATGTTAGAGTCGCTTATTTTATCGATTCGATAATGTAGGGTCCGTTATAGGGGAGATTTTAACTGAGAACTCCGCGAACGAAAGAGAGAGCTTCTATATAGTTATTTAAATAACTTTAAAAATATTTCGCAACCACAAATATTAATTGGATGATATGATCCGTGATAAGAAATGTCTGCAAAGCAATGCAGTATAAAGGAATAGATGGCCATAACTGAAGAAATATGATTATAAACCCGTTGCATGAAACATAACCTGGGGCTATATAAAAACTACAACAACAACAGAAACAGCAGCAACGACAATTGCTATGTACGTTAAATTTCTTTCACATCACACTCCAGCTTCTTTAGAATGGAAGAATTCATTGGATAATATAATAACGATATATTCTTTTCCTACTCTAAGCACAAAGCCCGAAATTTTGGGGGGAGGGAGCCAGTCGATTAGATATCCCCCAGTACGTAACTTAATTTATTGACCCCGAAAAGCAAAGTAGACCTCGGCGGAATTTGAACTCAGAACGTAAAGACAGACGAAATACCGCTAAGCATTTCGCCCAGCGTGCTAACGTTTCTTATTTCTTTATTGTCCACAAGGGGCTAGACATAGAGGGAACAAACAAGGACAGACATAAGGATTAAGTCGATTACATCGACCCCAGTGCGTAACTGGTACTTAATTTATCGACCCCGAAAGGATGAAAGGTAAAGTCGACCTCGGTGGAATTTGAACTCAGAACGTAACGGCAGACGAAATACCGATAAGTATTTCGCCCGACGTGCTAACGTTTCTGTCAGCTCGCCGCCTTAATAATAACTATATATTTCGTTATTATGTTTGAAAAAAAAAAAACAGTACGATCATGATAGGGACGCCTTGAGAACAAACAAGACTGACCTGTATCTAAGAGGTGGGACTTACTTACGGTGGTGGTGGTTTGAGTCAGGTCGAATCTACAAAGGGATATACGATCGAATGAGTTCCGGCCGTGTGCTTCCCCGTCTTTTCAGGAATTCTTAAAATTGCATCATCTAATGTGTCTCATTATAGCTCACAGGATGTGATTTACACTGCATTTAGCTGCTCTTTCTATCAGGCTGTACAACCACATAGATTTTCTCGCCTGTGTATGAATTCGCGAAAGCAGTGTTACGTATCACCAATAGGAACGGTTACGTTGCAGTAATTGTTGTTCTTTTGTAATGTTGCTAAGTTGTTGATGTTGTTTAGCTCTAAGTTATCTCTGATCTGGTGGAGGCGCAATGGCCCAGTGGTTAGGGCAGCGGACTCGCGGTCATAGGATCGCGGTTTCGATTCCCAGACCGGCTGTTGTGAGTGTTTATTGAGCGAAAACACCCAAAGCTCCACGAGGCTCCAACAGGGGATGGTGGCGAACCCTGCTGTACTCTTCCACCACAACTTTCTCTCATTCATTCTTCCTGTTTCTGTTGTGCCTGTAATTCAAAGGGTCAGCCTTGTCACACACTGTGTTACGCTGAATATCCCCAAGAACTACGTTAAGGGTACACGTGTCTGTGGAGTGCTCAGCCACTTGCACGTTAATTTCACGAGC
>NC_068987.1:14687091-14687774 GCF_001194135.2 Octopus bimaculoides | reverse complement strand
ATTTACACGCAAGATTATGTATTCTTTTATTTGTTTCAGTCAGTCGACTGCGGCCATACTGGAGTACCGCCTTTAGTCGAACAAATCAACCCCAGGGCTTATTGTTTGTAAGCCTAGTTCTTATACTGTCGGTTTTCTTTTGCCGGGGACGTAAACATACCAACATCGGTTGTCCAATGATGGTGAAGGAATAAACATAGACACACAAATATATACATATATATAAATATACGACGGGCTTCTTTCACTTTCCAACTACAAAATCCACTCACAAGGCTTTGATCGGCCCGAGGGAATAGAAGACACTTGCCCAAGGTGCCACGCAGTGGGAATGAACCCGGAACCATGTGGTTAGGAAGGAAGCTTCTGACCACGCCTGCACCTTCTTATCACACAGCCGCTTACATAAACACATCTGTATGTATATTGACAGATATACGCAAACATATATATTATATGTACAGGTGCAGGAAAATAGATAAATAGGTATATAGTTTTGATATATAATAAACAAGCAGGTGGATAGCTGGAAAGACATATAGAGAAACAGAAATATTCGCACATAACATATATACCGCCAGAAAAACTGTATAACATATATAGATGTTATAAATATATATATATATATATATATATATTTAAGAATTTAAGGATTGGAGAAAACGCATGTTATAATTGCATAC
>NC_068987.1:14683388-14686754 GCF_001194135.2 Octopus bimaculoides | reverse complement strand
TATATATAACATACATTATATATAATTATGTGCCGGGTAAAATGTTTTGCAATATTTCGGTAACTTATTTGCTTCATTCGTCAAGTTTCAACAAAACTAGCCTAGCATTCAAAGAGATCCAAAGTTCACTTCCTGCACTCGCGACGCTTCATCAACCAAAAGGAGTTGGACACTTCAGTAAAGGAGTTCCTCACCTTGAAGGACAAGAATTGGTTTCAGCGTGGGATCAAAGAACTGGCAGAAAGATGGCTTCAAACAGTGCAACACGATGGCCTCTACTTTGAATGCTTGGCTGTTTTTTGTAGTAACTTAACGAATACAGTAAATAAATCACCACAATATTGCAAAACTTTTGGCTCTACTCAATATATATATTGTATATATGTAACATGTATGCAATACATACATACATACATACATACATACATACATACACATATATGTGTGTATCTGTGTGATGGGGTGAGACATATACGAGGTCTGATCAATAAGTATCCGGACTGCTACCATAGTAACAAAGCTAAAGCAGGCAAAGTGAAGCCCCTATCCTTAAAATTGACCTTAAATTCTGCTGTGTATGCGCACTAAGTTTTAGCGTTCTAGCTCCCTTCCGTTGTTTACAGCAGTGCTTGGATGGAAGGTGTGTAGCGTGACTATGACAGATAAAGTTGTCACGGTGAAACCTGCTCAGAGGCCTGCATAAAGTAGCAGAAAGTATATGGAGAGGAGTTATGAGCTGCACACAGGTGTTGGAGTGGTTCAGACATTTCCAAGATGGTCGAAAAAATGTCTATATTGATGAACGTTTCGGGAGACCCGCAAACAGAACTGAGAAAAACATTGCAGATGTGCGTACAGCTGTGAGGGAAAATTGCCGAATCATTATCCGTGAGTTATCAGAGGATGTGCAGATTAGTTACGGTTCAGTTCAGTCCATTATCATTGAAGATTTGGTTATGAGACGAGTGTCTGCCAAGTTTGTGCTAAAACTGCTTTGAGCTGACCCAAAAAACAGTCGGGTTTCAATTGCATAAGATCTCCTTGATTGTGTCGAAAACGCTGAAAACTTTGCGTAAGCCTCTGAGCAGGTATCGCCAAGCTTTTGGCAAAATTTGAAGCAGATTCTCTGTTCAAATTTCTGTTATGATCAATGCAACAATCTCACGCTACACACCTTCCTTCCAAGCACTGCTGTAAACAGCGGAAGTGGGCTAGAACGTTAAAACTTACTGCACATGCACAGCAGAGTTTTAGGTTAATCTGTGCCAAGTGGCTCTACTTTTCGTGCTTTAGCTTCGTTATTATGGCAACATATATATAAGTATTGTATGATGGCTGTAGCATATACGTGAAAATAATAACAGCGCAAAACATTTAGTTCATAATGTTTAGATATCCTTAAAAGCAGGAGTAAAATGTTTGTCTATATTAATGTTTATATTCTTACAGCTTTTAGACTTACTGATTCAGTCAACAATTTGGTTGTACTTAATTACAAAGTAAAACTGCGAAAAATATTCACAATAACTTAACATTTTTTAACGTTAATTTAATCCATTGTCATTTTAAAACATTATTGATAATTTCTCGCTTATACCAAATTTGCAGCAAAAATTTGAATGATATATAATTTCGCATCTTCTGTTAATTATCCTAATTTCAGAAACATATTCAGGAACAATACTACTCAGCTTCTTCCCCCCATTTTATAATTGCACTGCTCCAAGCGATAGTCACGTTAAGAGGAAGGGAAAAACTCTAACCTGTTGCTATCAACTTGAAACCAACATTAAATATGCCTCGGGAAATGCATCGCTGTAAACGAGAATAGCTTTTAATTTCGCTTTTGGCAAACATATTAATACATTTAAGAAACCTAAAAGAAAATTTGCTGGCGACTTCACTAAACATTTCTGATTTTTTAAAAGAATAGAAATGGTATCATCTAAAACCCAATGGCCGATACTCTGTCAAGCTATTGCATATTTACGTGGTAGCGTGTCAATTAAACTGTACTGCAAAAATCTTGATTTAATAAGAAAATATTGATTTGATATTATTTCAAGATGAAAACATTGAATAAACTTTCGGAATTGTTAGTTTTCCGTAGACATTTCCGAAGTTCTTACTTCGTAGTTACGTACTTCCAAATAATTGTTTGAAGCAGCAATATACCTCTCCATGGCAGAGTGAATTAATAAAATCAACAAATTTTGAAATAGTATAACTTTCTTTTAACTCTATACTGGAAGAATAGAATTAATCGATCCTAATTATGTGTGTGACGCTGTTGCATACACAAAATTGTCAATAGACTGCTTATATCAATATTCATTCTCTAAAGTATTATAGATCCATTTCCACCGATTTTACCCGTTAGCTTCGCACCCGAGCTAGTTGATAACTTAAGATGGTATTCGTCAAAAGATTAATATGAAAAGTACCATCTGAGGTTATACCTTAACTTGTGTCCCAGACCGATTGGTAAATCGACTAAAATGAGCCTATAATACTGCCTGTGGGACTCGAACACAGATCCCCGGTACATATGACGATGGTAGAATGTCTACTGGAGATCTGGGTTCGTTTCCCACGGGCAGTCTTCGATTTTTTTTTACCAAAATGTTTTTTTTTTACTTAATTCTTACATGTTGTTATTTATAGCTTTTTGTCTGCGCTTCAAAGTTTCCCGAAAAAAATTATTTCATGCTTTCTTGAACGTTTATAAACATCGATCAACAATAATCTATTAGATCAACAACATATATATATTTCGTTTTTGAATTTGGTTTGCAAGATTCTTTATGTGAGTTCGTGTGTTGAAGCATATTCTGAAATAAGTAGAAATTTTACCGGTGAGTGTGTTAAACTGTAAGGCACCAAAATAGAATGACTCTCCCCAGACACAACAGTATATATATATATATATGTGTGTGTGTGTGTGTGTGTGTGTGTGTGTACATACATATACATATGCAAGCATACGTGTGTGTTTGTGTTTGTGTGTGAATATATGCGTGTGTATGCGTGTGTGTGTGTGTGTGTGTGTGGGTGTGTGGGTGTGTGTATGCGCGTGTGTATATGCGTGTGCGCGCGTATGTAAGAAAGTTCATAGGATGGAGTGTACCTGTAATTCAGGAGACCAATCCTTTGCCACATTGCTTTGGAGTGTTCACGTATTTACACAACAACCCATAGGGGAGATCGTTCTAATGATCACACAGTTGGATTATTGATCGTCGTCGATACCGACGGAAGTTCCATTTGCTTTATTGATGTGCAACGTCTAAGGCACCATTTTAAAACGTGACCAACTTAAGAGACACGTTATGTATGTGTTTCTAAATTATATATATATATATATAT
>NC_068987.1:14678334-14683223 GCF_001194135.2 Octopus bimaculoides | reverse complement strand
ATATATACATGCGTGTGAGCATGTATCTGTGTGTGTAGGTGTGTGTGTGTATATGCTTGTATATATGCATCTGTTTGTTTTTCTGTTTGCTTGTGTTCCTTCGTGTCTCTGTATAATAATGTTTATTTTACACAGTGAAAAAAATATCTCTAAATATATAAATCAAATGTCTAGCTAGTCTTTCCTTGTCCGTTACCTTCCCTCCCAAATATATTTGATGGATTAGTTTTATTTTTTGTTTTTGTTTTTCTTTATCGTTTTGTTCTTCGTCGGTTATTCTTGCTACATTATTTTGTTACAGCAGGAGCCTCTATATAGAATGTTTTTGGTAAAAATAAAATAATAATAAACGATTGCAGTACAGACGCCGGTATAGTGGCGATAGGGATGATGATGATGGTGAAGGATTTTGCCCTCGATGTTGATGTTGCTGCTACTGCTGTTGTGGTTAATGTTGTTCTACAGTTTCTGCTACCGCTACTGCTGCTGCTGCTGCTACTGATGATAATGATGATGATGAAGAAGATGGTGATGATGATGATGATGATGATGATGAAGATGATGGTGATGGTGGTGGTGATTGTGAGGAGAAAGAGGATTTTTACGCTGACGACCACCATCATCACCACTAAAAACAAAATCTGCAGAAGACACACGCAAGGGAAGAACTCCCTTGCACATCCTATCCACACACACACACACATTCACATACGTACGCACACACACTCTCTCTCTCTCTCTTCCTCCCCTATCATACACCTTTTCCCTCACACCACTATGAATATAAATATATAACCCGTAAACATGTAGACCGACAGACAGACATATAAACAGACAGACAGATAAACAGACAGACAGACCGGAAGCAACCCTGGAGTAGAGAACGCATGTCATTGCTGACGTCGCGAATGGTTTCGAAATAACTTGATAGATGTAGCTGACGGATTGATTGATTGAATGAGTGAGTGAGTGAATGACTGGGTGATCGATCGATTGATTGATTGATTGGCCAGACGATTAATAGAACAATTGATTAGTTAATTGGTAATGGTTTAACTAATTAACTACTACTAATTCAAGAAGTGTATGTGTTTACTATTGGCATAATGACCCTCCCGAGTTACAAGAAAATCATCTCCTATAAACATATCTAAGAAACCACCAAATGTCTCTCACATCGCACCAGACCATTTTTAATAAAGAATGAGCATATAAAGCGGCGAGCTGGCAGAAACGTTAGCACGCCGGGCGAAATGCTTAGCGGTATTTCGTCTGCCGTTACGTTCTGAGTTCAAATTCCGCCGAGGTCGACTTTGCCTTTCATCCTTTTGGGGTCGATAAATTAAGTACCAGTTACGCACTGGTGTCGATGTAATCGACTTAATCCCTTTCTCTGTCCTTGTTTGTCCCCTCTATGTTTAGCCCCTTGTGGGCAATAAAGAAATAAGAAACGTTAGCATGCCGGGCGAAATGCTTAGCGGTATTTCGTTTGTCTTTG
The DNA here is from genome assembly GCF_001194135.2 of Octopus bimaculoides. Lineage (NCBI taxonomy): Eukaryota > Metazoa > Mollusca > Cephalopoda > Octopoda > Octopodidae > Octopus > Octopus bimaculoides. Next base: position 14,681,725 of record NC_068987.1, on the reverse strand, counting down.
CGCTCTCAGTTCAAATTCCGCCGAAGTCGACTTTGCCTTTCATCCTTTCGGGGTCAATAAATTAAGTACCAGTTGCGTACTGGGGTCGATCTAATCGACTGATCCCGCTCTCAAAAAGAGTAGAATAGAATAAAGAATGGGCACATTGAATAAAGTAGTTCCAACACTTCATTTTTTCAAGGGTATAAATTTCAAGGTTAGGCACGAGGTCAACAATTTTGAAAAAAGGGTTAGTCGATTAGGTCGACCCCTGCACTTGAATGTGACTCTGTTTTATCAACCTTGGTGAGATATGAACTCAGAACACATACCGCCATATATTTTGCTCCTACTTTCTAACTAGTCTAGCAATCCACAGCCCTACATTCCTTTAAAAAATTTTGGGGGATGTCATGCCTGGAATGTGTTTGATTGTCAGGCCTGCTCGATCAGTGTTCATTCTAAGTTCCAAAGGAAGTTGTTAAGCCGAACGACGACGATTCCCCCGCCCGTCCCAAAACACACCAAACCCAACCCAACTCCACACACGCACTAGAAACCGACGAGACGGTCACATATGGAATATATTTAACCATAGGTCTATTCTATAAAGATTGACCTGCAGCTAGATGAAAATAGCAGCAGCTATAACGTAAAATTCAAGAACGAACTACAACAACAACAACTTTTACTACTGCTGCTGCTGCTGCTGCTGCTAATAATGATGTTGATGATGATGATGACGACGACGACGACGACGACGACGATGATGAGGATGATGAGGATGAGGAGGAGGAGGAGGAGGAGGAGGAGGAAGAGGAAAATGACGACGCTGTTACTTCTATTACTATTGTTGCTGTTGCTGAAGATGATGACGATAATGATGGTGATGATGATGATGTTTTATCTGCTGCTTCTACTACTACTACTACTACTACTACTACTACTACTACCACTAGTACTACTATTGCTGTTGGTGTTGCTCTGTTTACTCTGAGTTTATCTTCGACTTCAGCTGTTGCTGTCCTTTTTTGAACCGACTGATTTATTTGTTTGTATTTCTTCACTTTCACATTTTACTCACTTTGACGATTAAAAACAGCAATTAATTACAATAGATAAAGCTAATCAAGCGACTGCATAAGCACATCTTAGTTTTCTCCATAGTGTTGTTCTCTATATACATCTCTCTCTCTCTCTATCTCTCTCTCTCTCTCTCTTTCTCTCTCCCTTTCGCTCTCTTTCTCTCTTTCACTGTCTCTCTTTCACTGTCTCTCTTCCATCTCTCTCTACCTCTCTCTCTGTATATATATCTATACAAAACATTTCCAGTTTCTGTTTCTCCAATATATTTATCTCCAGCTTTCAACGTACGCTCTAATTACTCTCTCCCTCTTCTCTCTCTCTCCATCTATCTATCTCTCTCTATCTATCTCTCTCTCTCTCTCTCTCTCTCTCTCTCTCCATCTATCTATCTCTATCTCTATCTCTCTCTCTCTCCATCTCTCTTTCGCTCTCCCTTTCTCTTTGTCATTCATCTATTTCTCGTTCATCTATCTCCGTGTCTAATTTCTCATTCCTCTCTCTCTCTCTCTCTCTATCTCTCTCTCTCTCTCTCTCTCTCTCTCTCTTCCTCTTTCACACTTACCCTCTGCCCGCCAGTACCACCACCACTCTGTCATTCTTCGATCTTCCATTTACTTTTTCTTGAGGCTCTTCTTTTTGTTCTTCTTGTCATTCATAGTTATTGTTATCACATTTCATTGAGGGGAAAATAAACGAATTAACAAGACCAACTGATAAGTCAACAGTAATGCTTTGGGGGCATTTAGTTACATCTCGTTATATTCCCAGATCAAATCTTATCAGAGTTGGCATATTTTATTCTATTTATTATACGGTTAACTGAGAAAACAAAGAATTGCAGCCAAAGACCATCTCCAGAGTCCCCAACACTGTTAGCAGCAAGGAAAGAACGAAGGAAACCCTAAACCAATGCTGTCGCAGGTGTTGTTGTTTAGAATCCAAAGGATCGGTACAAATATCGTAAAGTATCTCGTCTGACACTGGCACGGGCTGGTTCTTTGTTACTGACGCCAGAAAGATTAAAGGTAAAGTTGCCCTCGGCGAGATTTGAACTCAAAGCGCAGAGCGCCGGAACAGATACTACGAGGCATTCTATTCTATTATCCAAATTCTCGCAGCTCTGTCAATTTGCTCCTTAAAACTCATCCCTAAAACTGACAACACCTGTCACTAAAATTTGTAATTTTGTTCCAATTCATTATTTTGCCGAGCAAAGAAGGTTTGCTCCTAAAAGAACGATAAAAAAGAAAACTGCTGCAAACAGTAACCAAATTTCACGATGAACTTATAGTCCTTGATACGCTATTTCAGGAAAACCTTTGATAATAGGTTAACTCAATCAGGCTGACCTAAGATATAAACAATATCGTTATTTTATATCTTTTATCTCGTCTTCCATCATTTCACTTCTTTTACACTTGTTTTTCCTTTAGGGGAAAAAAAATTATAAACAACTACTGCTACCACCACAGCCACCACCACCACCACTATCACCATTACTACCACCACGACTACTACTATTACTACCGCTAGCATCACCACCACCACTACTACTACTATTATTATTATTTCTGCTGCTGCCTGTTACTAAACCATGGTCTCTCTTTTTAATTCGTAATATTCTTTTCTTTATTAGTATCGCTCTTTCCATTATAAACTCAACGAGAAAAAATGATATCGAAAAAGGGAAAGACAGAGCTTTGCTTATTACATTTAGTTAATCAAAAATAATTAATTTCCTTTTGCATTTCTTATTACGAAGAAGAATGAAGAAAATTCTTTCCTTTGTAATTAAAACAATAATTTGTGCGCTTCGCAGTAGTAACTGGTGTGTATCATTGTGTGTTACATGGCGAGTTAGCCTTGATGCATGCCATATATGACATTAAAGATGAAGAATGGTGGAGGGCGCAAACAGTAAAGCGCAGGAGAAGTCGCTTTCCAGTAATTAGTTACGTCCCTTTAATTTTGGTTTCAAACCTTGGCACGAGGACATCGATTTCTGGGTAGGGGCTAAATCAATTACATGGACGCCAGTGCTCAACTGGTACTTATTTTATCGATCCCGAAACAACGAAAGGCGAAGTCGACCTCGGTGGAATTTGAACTCAGAAATTAAAGACGGACAAAATGTGGCTAAGCATTTTGCCCAGCGTGCTAACGATTCTGCCAGCTTACCGCCTTATTTATACTCATATGCACACACTCACATACGCACATATATAAATATATGTGTGTGTATGTGTATATGTATGTATGTATGTATATATGTATGTATGTAGTGTACAATTTCTTATGTAAAAGAAACTATGTAGAAACTGCATAT
>NC_068987.1:14676082-14678324 GCF_001194135.2 Octopus bimaculoides | reverse complement strand
ATATATATATATATAGTTATATATATATGGATCAAACTCCTTGGTACTCTGAGTTTCAATCATGACACTAATCTTTGGCTATTGGAGTTTTATATATGTATATGTGTGTGTGTATATATATATATATATATATATGTATGTATGTATGTATATCATTTACTACTCCCATCTCCTGCTTCTGTTCAACTTTGTAGTCTTTGCGTTTATTTATATGTTTGCAATCAATATATTAACATCGACATCTATTGTTATAATTAATGATGTCTGATATTGGCATTAGCCTACACATTTATTGAGAAGAAGACCTATAGTCTATTTGAATGGACACTGCTATAGATTCTATCGACTCTGGCTGAGCGAAAAACTATCTCATCCTGCGCAGGCTAAGATTGCTACACGCAAACTGATATAATTATAAATACTGCAAGCTGTTTTGTCCGGCAATGTATTGTTGCAATCATTTGCACCCCCTCCATTATCGTTCCAATGAAATTATAAAACAGTTTTTGATGTTGTTACTGTTGTTTTTTTTTTGTTTTTGTTGTTGTTGTTTAGACGAGGGCTAACCTTGTTCGAGCAAATTTATGACCATCCCCTCTTTCTAAGTTTATCCAGAATACATTATCTTATGTCTTGTATATAACCAGTTTTAAGACGGATAGGTGTTAACTGAAAGACGTTATTAGTGGTTTCTATTTTTAGCAGGTCGATTGACAAAAAAAAAGAGCCACACCAACTTTACTAGTTAGATCGTGAAATATTCATTTAGCTTAGGCTCGTGTTGAGTTCGCAGAAACAAGACTGAGGAATTAATTGGCTTGTGGTATTTTGGGTTCGATTCTCTATGTTCCAAAATACAAATAACACTGTCAACTTAATATCTCAGAACCTTAAGGCAGCGAGCTGGCCAAATCGTTAGCAATCCGAGCAAAATACTTAGCGGCATTTCGTCCGTCTTTGCGTTCTGAGTTCAAATTCCACCGAGGTCGACTTTGCCTTTCATCCTTTCAGGGTCGTTGAAATAAGTGTCAGTTAAGCATTGGGGTCTATGTAATCGACTACCCATCTTCCCGACAATCGCTGGCCTTGTGCCCCAATATTTGAAACAAATATCTCAGACCATTAAGGCGGCGAGCTGGCAGAATAGTTGGCACGCCGGGAAAATGCTTAGCGGCATTTCGTCTGTTTTTACGTTCTGAGTTCAAATTCGGCCGAAGTCGACTTTACCCTTCATCCTTTGGGAGTTGATAAAATAAGGACTAATTGAACACTGGGGTCAATGTAATCTACTCAACCCGCCCCGAGGTAGGTGTCCTTGTACAAAAATTTGAAACCAATATTTTAGAACTTTCAGGGGTGGATTTAAGTTCGTAACAGTAATATTCAAGGGACGAGTACAGTCAAATGTTCCATTAGACCCTTTTATAATTATATCAGGAAATTCTAACTTAGGTATTGGCGGGAAGTGTCAGCGCTCTACACAGAATGAATGAATGAACGAGGCAAAGTATTCTATATACTGAAATAATCACTAGTGAGGTGAGGCGATTTCTATACACGCAAATATCCATGGATACCTCTACATACCGAACGAGTCAACGAAATGGAGGAATTTTCAGAATATTGAATGTGCCAACGAGGCTGAGTTCTACACACTGAACGATCCAACCAGAAGCTTCTATGCATTGAATAAGAAGTAAAGGAAGAGGGCGACAGTATATACCGAATTCGCCAATTCTGTTCGTTGAGTAAACTGAGAGCAGACACTATACAGTAAAGGAGTCAACAAAGAGCTTCTATAGACTGCGTAAGTAAACGAAGTGGAACCATTTTACAATGAATGAGCCAAAGAGGTCATCCTCCATACACTTAATGAGCCAATGACGGCTTTCCGTACACTGAATGAGTAAACGGAGAGACCATACACTGATTAAGCAATGAGGAGCTTCCATACATTCGATGAGTAAAAGATGTACACGAGAGCGAACAAGGTGGGCTTTTATACATGAAACAAGCAATGAAGGGTTTTTATGTACTGAATGAAGAAACAAAAAGGATACACAAGTCCAGTAGTTCTTAACGGGAGTCCACGCGACCCTTAAGAGTTCGCATAAGATTTTTTGTTGCTAAAGGTGGTTATTGTTACACAATGCATAAAATATTTTAACAATATTTTTTTTTACAACTCCGAATAGTATGTAATTATTAAAATGTGTTTTTATTTTAATATCGAATAGCTATG
>NC_068987.1:14670939-14676072 GCF_001194135.2 Octopus bimaculoides | reverse complement strand
TCCATCTGAGTAAAGTATGAAACAAAGGGGTTCATAGACAAAACATAGATTGGGAACCGCTGCACTAGACAATGAGTGAGCCAAAGGGTATGGGTTCCGCCACACGACGAACGAACTAATTGGGTGTAGTGGGATCTATACATAGAATGAGTAAAATGTGTGACATTATACAGTGACAGAGCGAACGATCCAATGCGGAGCTTCTATACATTAAATGTGAAGATAAAGGAGAGACACTGCACAATAAATAAGTCAACGAAGGATTGTTCTATACGCCAAACGAGCCACCGAAGGGCTACTGCACATTGAGTGAGTCAAAGAAGGACAGACACGATACAATGAATGAGTCAACGAAATGAGCCTTTATACAGAGAACGAGCCAGTGAAGGTCTCTCATACACTAAACGAGTAAACACGTCAGAAACACAATACAAAAATGAGCCACTAAGGTGAACATACGTTGTCGCTGGGAATGCTAGATATGGCAGCTAAATTATATGCAAATTACACTCTATGCTACTAAATGGGGAAGGGCACAACCATATATGAAGCCTGGTCAGAGAAAACCAATGATAAAACGAATTAGTCATAAACTATCTTTATTTCTTGTAATGTTTAATTCAAATTCATCTGTTGGTGAGACAAGAAGAAAATATGAATTCCTTGATGATGTATATAAATCAATGCAACTAATCATCTATTTACTGAGAGCGCTTCCATCAAGATAGATTGTTTAATTAATTTCATCGTCCTACACAAAAAGTGTCATGAGTATGTGTGTATGTGTGTTTGTATACATACAGGGCGTGGCAAAATGATCTGACAAATGTGTAGGTTTAATAAAGTGAAATAGAGCAAAGAACGAAACATGTTTTTATTTTCGAAATGTACATATAATGCCATTTTGTTTCAATTGGTGTCATTTGTGACATTTTGTTTCAATTCGTTTTCAGTGGAAACGCTTATCAAGAACAACGAATCCGTAATTGCAACAAAAAGAGCTTTCCGTGTACACTGCAGGCCTGGTAGACACGATCCCGTACCTACTCGCAATTCTGCATCAGCAGAATTCGGCATTTGGAGTCCGTACTTCTTCGAAGACAATGTTACAGTGACTGTGAACTCTGATTGATGTCGTGTGGTGCTACAGACTTTTCTGGAACCCAAATTGAATGAACTTGACGATAGGGACAATGTTTGGTTTCAACAGGATGGGGCAACAGCCCACACTTCTCGACGTGCGATTGAGATTTTGAGGGAGATGTTCCCCGGTCATTTGATCTCATTGCGCGGTGATATCGGTTAGCTTACTCGATCACCTGATTTGAACCCGTGTGATTTTTTTTCTGTGGCGATACCTGAAATTAGAGGTATACACTCATCGCCTTACGTCTATTGAACAATTAAAGGATGCAATTCGTCAAGAAATTGCTGCCATTCCACATGAACCGTTTGCGGCCATTCCACGGCAGAACCGTTTGCACACCGAACATTATCCTTAGCGACATATCTGCCCGCTCCTTACGTTCTGTGCTCAAATATTGCTAATCCACATAGACACAAGTTCACAAATATCTGGCAATAGTGACATTTGATTAAACAACACCTGTTTAGTATTTATTTCATTGACTCTGAAGATATGAAAGGCAAAGCTGACTCAGAACAGAAATTTGCTTTTCATCCTTTCGGGGTCAGTAAAATAAGTGTCATTTGAGCACAAGAGTTGATGTAGTCGACATCCCTTCCTCTCAAAATTGCTCGCCTCGTGCCAAAAATCATAAATAATTATTACTAACAGATCAATCAAGCTCATAAATATCTCCGTTCTCATTCCAGCTTGTTGCCAAAACTGAAGCAGAAGCAATGCTTCCGATGATTCCGCCTTATCCTACTACTCCAAATTATGGGAACAATAAAGCAAACAAACAGCAATCAAACTCCTCGAATCAATTACACGATTCAAACGTTAACATTCTTGTCAGTATCTAATAAACAGAAAGCAAATTAAATAAACAAGTTTTGAACAATTAAGATCTAGTCAGATCTAGTCTAATTAAATAGTTGATAGATAAATATTTGTTAGTCCAATAATGACATTTACAAATTAGATGTTTTAGCAAGCAAAACGTTTTCGCCCTTAAATCGATCAATAACTACTGAACTATATACGTTTTAACAGTTAGCTATTAGGTAAGTTTTTTGTTGTAGTTGTTTTTTTTTCTGTGGTTTATGCTAAAGTAGAACTGTGGCAAAACTGACCGATCGTTAGAATGAAATACCTTGCAGTATTTGTTCCGGTTCAAATCCCGCGGAGGTCGACTGTGTTGTTAATCCCATCGAGGACGATAAACGGCAAAATTGACCTATTGTTAGGATACCTCGTTGTATTTGTTCCGGTTTTCAATGCTTTAGGTTCAAATCCTGTGGGGGTCAACTCTATTGTTTTGTTCATCCTCACGGAGTTGATAAAGCGGTGCACGAATACCAAACTTGTATGGCCTGAGTCTACTGAGTCTACTGAGTTGCAATCAAATATTTAAATTGCTTGCAATCAAATATTTAAATCACTGTTCGTAACTTGATCGTGGAGTTACATACACAGAGGTTTACCATCGATAGGAAGCTTTTTAATTTTAATGTTTTAGTAGTACATTATTAATGTTCCGCTGTGATTTCAGGAAATGTAGTCTACGTTTACTCAATAGCAACAGCAAATTTGTAAAAGTTCAGTAAGACAACAGCAACGCAATAAATGTTCAAATATAATCCCATCCATTTCCCTGTATTGAAATTAAACTTGCCCTATCACATTTATGGAACAATAGAAAGAAACAGACAAAACAAAAGTTTTCGAGCCATAGTTTCTCAAATAAACATACCAAAATACAGAATCGTTAAATAATTATGCAACATTATCAAACAATAGACACCAGAAAAATATAGTAAAAGGTCATCTGAAGAATTCCAAAAGATCTCATTTAGTAGAAACCAACGAAATAGGTAAACACATCTATCTCAGATGTAGAAAGCTTATCAAATTTCTGGTGGCGAAACCACAGAAACCGTCGTTAGTAATGTGTTCAAACAACCAATGATAAATCATCCACTATTGCAGTTAACATTCTGAAAACAAAAAATTGTTTTGTAAAAAAAAGTTACCTTTTCACTAATTGAGATATAAGCTACACAACACTCAGATAGACTAGCCATGGGTTCTCCCTTAGAACTTACGTTTGCGTTGGTCTGTGTGGATATAATAGAACTCATAGTGTTACTAAAGCAGAAACAAAAATATACGCAAGGAAGGTGGTCGATATACACGTTATAAAGGACACACTGTAAGATGTCGGGAAATTAAATGAAGACCTAGTAAAGTATTCCGTACAAAAATAAAATATAAGAACACAAATATGTCTAGAAGCACTACAATGATTCCGTTTCTAGCCATAAACATTCAGATATGAAATAACAGATACATCACATACGTCAACACCAAGCATGCCAGTAAATGACTGTACTAACATAGACAGAATGACCTCACGCATGAAAAAATTTGTGTGGTAAAATTTTAACTCAGAATAGCATTTACATACACTTGATCACGAAACACACAATGAATATTCAAACAAATAGTCCAGACAACAACAACAACACACACACACAAACACACACACTCCTCTCTCTCTCTCTCTCTCTCTCTCTTTTTCTCTCTCTCTCGCTCTTTCTTTCTTTCTCTTTCATATATATACATATATATATATAATGTAAAATATTGTAAAGTCATATGTGTGTGTGTTGCGTGAGTGTGTGTGTATGTATAAACATCTATCTGTGAATACTCACACACAAGCATATATGTTTCCATGCTTACATAAATGTTTATAAATAAGTATACATGTATGTATATACCTACACACACATATATATACATATATATAGACACATATATAGACATATATATATATAATATATATCCTTATCCATCTCATTGACAGTGACTTCGGAGTTTTGGCCGGCTAAGGCACCGTCGGACTGCGATGTATTGAAGTTAATCTTGGCTTTATATAGTCTCTGTTGAGATAAAAAAAATTTCTTCGGATAAGTGGGTTTCAGAAGAACGCTAATTAGATTGTAGGGTGGGTAGTGATTGTGAGGTGTTTTGGAGAAATTTTATTAATTAAATTTAAGGTCATGTTATTGTTCAGAATTTATTCGTGCATGTAGAACTTCATAAAGGGATGTGTATGTTTAGGTGTATCAGCTTCAGGTCATGGGATCGTCTTTTAGTGGTTCACAAAAAGTATCTAGGTCAGTATAAGAAATTTTTTGATCAGCGGGTGTGCCTGTAGGTTTAGTTACTTTGGGGTTTATTAGAATTAATTCTTTGCTTTGACAATGTAAATGCCATAGTTCTAGGTGGTGCATCATGTTCTAAGACCAGTCGCATCAACAATAAATAGGACTCCATACTTAACAGGTAATGGTTTTCAAACGAAAGCACTAAATACAAAGTTTCCTGTGTTTATCTTGCGATCTGTTTAATATCTCTTACTCTTCGATCGATCCAATAGAACAGATTATGCAACTTTCAACAGTCAGGTCTGTAAGAAATCAGAAATCTTTCATCAATGTATCAAATATTGGTTAAAACAATGTGAAAAAATCTTGGAATTCTTTTTAAAAAGGTGACGGCTCAGTAAGTGTTGGAAAATTTTGCATTAATAAAATGTGATAGCTACGAATGGAACACTTTCATTCTTATTAATGGTCACTATTAGAAAATTTATAAAATAAACTCTAATTCCATATAAATAGCGTAGCTGCCACGTTTGGAACGTTTACTGTCTTGCTCATGGCTTTTTTTGTCTTTTTCTCGAAACCGTATTGTTCACATATTCCGCTATGTGTCTATTCATGTGTACTGCATAAACAAAAGTGTCTTAATCTTAAAGATTTGTCTTTGGTGATGTCATTGTTACGAATTATTTTTTCATACCCTGTCAATTCCGTGATAATAAAATTTCACCTGTATATATATATATGTGCGTGTGTGTGTGAATATGTGAACGTGTTTATGTGTGTACGTAAGTGTGTGCAAGTGTACGTTGTATATATATATATATATATATATAT
>NC_068987.1:14667530-14670783 GCF_001194135.2 Octopus bimaculoides | reverse complement strand
ATATATATAGGCACACATATATACATTCCCACATACATTCACACATACATATATATATATATACATTCACACATACATACATACATACATACATACATACATACATACATACATACGTCATTAGTAAAACACTTGGCCACATTTACTCTTTAGATTTGTAGCAGTATGATATGCTTATTCAGGCTACAAGTCACGAAGCTACAGACTAGAACTGTAATGTCTGTATTAACGCATACTTTATTAAATACATCATGTATTTGATATAGCGTATATGCTGTCCTAATAGTTGTTTCACTTGTGTGTCTATTCGGGTGGATGTGATGTGTGTGTGCGTCTATATATGTGCCAGTTATTTTTCTTTTTTTTTTTCCAAATACGATTTTTTACTAATCTTTTCTATCTTTTTAGTACATTTTTTCTTTTCTTTTTTTTTTTTGCTAGACTATTTTTTTCGTATTTAAAAAATTTTTTATTTGGCATTTCTTTTCTCCATTGGAACAGAATTAAATCAAGTGTTTGAAAAGAAAAACTTTGAAAGAAAACGAGGAAAAGAAAAGAAAAATTAAAAGCTTTAGAAAAAAACAAAAGAGCAAGAAAAGGAAAACGAACTCATTCTACCGTCGACTTACGTCAGCAGAAATTGCAGTGATTTGCAACGGAAGTTTAAAACATGGCGAGCTTGTACGCTTAAAGAAACTCGACCAATATTTGCATGCTGACGGGTTTATACAAGTCTTAATCTTTTATTGTACAGAATTGCATCTAATTCAAGATTGAATTAAATGCAGTTGAGTATTATAAGAAAAAAGAAGACATAATTCTGTATAACACAAGATTACTGTTTGTTGTGTAGGATTAAAATAAATATATTGGTGTTTTGTATTTGTGTCGTTGTTGTTGTTTTCTGTTTTGTTGAAGGAGGTTTAAGTGTTAGTTAACGTGGATTCATCAGGTCATTGATGAGTGGCGTTTCTCTTCTTTCTTATAAATCTTCAGTGAGCATTTAATATTTCGAGCTTTAATTTTCATCTGATTGCTTCGGATTGTCTATATTTGTGTTTGTGTTCAATTAACATACAGCGTAGATTGACTTTTCGTTTTGTGTAACAACCGAAGGTCCTCTATTAAAAAATCTCATAGCTCCAATCTTAGCGTAAATTTTGTCGATATATATATATATATATATATATATATATATATATATATATATATATATGTATGTATGTATGTATGTATGTATTGTATTTGTGGTGTTTGTCTTTGTCGATATGGGTGTGTGACTGTGTGTTAGTGTGTGTGTGCGTGTATGTGTGTATGGAAGGAAAGACAGAGTAAGAGAAAGAGAGAGAGAAAATGAGAAAGGAGGGACACACACACAGACGCATACACAGGCACACATACACTCACACATGCACACATATACAAACATGTATACATACATGCATACATACATACATACATACATACATACATACATACATGTATACGTGCAATTTCACTGTCTACCCAGTATAACGCATCGTTGGTAAATACTTAGTCGAAAGCCTGAAGTATATTGAACAATCATGAAGACACTTAGATCGAGGAAGAAAATATTCATCCGATATAATCCTCCTTAAAGTATGAGAGCTACAAATTTTGAACCTCGTTTTACCATTAATAGTTATCTCCCCTGACAATTTTGAATCGTGAACATAGTAAAAACTGCATCACAAAGTCGGATCTTGTTCTTTAGGCTCATAAAATATTTTGGCTCCCAAAAGTTACTAACCCTATAAAAAAACTCTTTTGAAACCTACAATGGAGTTATGTTCTCAAAACTGGGAGTGTGTTGGTATCCTCAAATGCAACGTAAAACTGTCCACCTAATGATATGAATCCGCTCACCAATACACTCTAATACCTGGCCTGCAGAACTATTACTTCCTGGTTTAGCATTGCTCTTCTCAGAATTTCTTTCAAGAATTCCATCCCTGTTCATGTTTCTCTTATAGTCAACTTTCAGCTGTTCATGAGAGAAATCAACAGCATCGGTCACAACAGTCCCTGGGTGTTTACGAAAATCATAAGCACAACCCTTTCCTCCAAATCAAACTATCTAAAAATACCCCATATAGGTAATAACTTCCTTGTAACACAGATGTATCAAAAGATCTTTAATAATCACAGCATAAAAAGTAGGTTCTCTTGTCTAGATAATATACCCTTCCAAATTTTCTACAATCAAAATTTCAGAAATGATACATCAAATAGTCTGAATGCAATCACACACATACAGTAAATTTCTCTCTTCATGAATAAATATCAGTCAAATTTATTTACTTATGAATCTACGGCTAAGAAAAAAACGGGAAATGGTATCAAAATAGCATTTATACGACTAAACCATGGTCAATGAGGTAAAATCCGAGATGTAATTATTGATTAATAGGATACATATATGGAATGTAATATATATGTAATGTAATGATCGAACCAAACTCGTTCTTATTTTTAATACGGAGCAAAGTTGGAATACTGACATAGCGTTTCTATAATTAAAATTTTAATAAAAATTGTAATCACATGTTTAGTAAACATATTTCGCTGTGAGGAATTTAATTAATACACACAGTTAATTTTGTAGTACGGTGTAAATAATAAATTTGTCGATTCTTTCTTGTTACCTCGGTAGCCAGATCAATTTTAGAAAAAGTAGCAGAGAACTTACAAAAAGTAGAGGATTGTATATGAAAATTGCCCAAAAGGGAAAGTTCTGGAGATAAAGAGAGAGAGAGACATAGTTGTGTATATGTATGTATGCATGTGTATGTATATATATATATATATATATATATATATATATATATATATATATATATATATATATATACGTATATATATATATGTGTGTGTGTGTGTGTGTGTAAATTTGTAATACATACAGATAGATAGATAGATAGATAGATAGACTGATGTATTCTATGCGTACATATGTGTATATATGAATATATATGCATATAGGTATCTCTCTCTCTTTCTCTCTCTCTCTCTCTCTCTCTCTCTCTCTAAATATATATATCTGTCTGTGTATGTATACACACACACACACACACACACACACACACATATATATATATATACATATATATATGCTTACACGTCAGTTCTAATTTGCTAATTTAATATGGTATTCAATAGAATTTTTCCTTTATTTTTAAAAACTAAATTACTATTGCGTCAAGAATTTAATTGTCTTCCTCAGTAATTTTTT
>NC_068987.1:14662625-14667501 GCF_001194135.2 Octopus bimaculoides | reverse complement strand
GACGAAAACATTCTTTCAACCGTAGCATTGCTTAATGATACGCTGTAAACAGTCAATGCCTATTCTAATAAATTTAGCAAAGTATATTAACCAGCTTCAATTTCAAATGTTGGTTCTTTACAACAAAATTTTAACCGGTCAATATGAGGGAATACTGAAAAGTTCCTGTTTTTAAGGGTATCACGAAGGGCCTGGCTGGAGGCCCAACCTTTTGAGATGATTTTTTTACAGGGCTTAGAAAAACTGAAGGACTGCAGCAATAAGTGTGTGAATTTGAGAGGGGAATATGTTGAATAAAATTATAATTAACTGATCCTCCTGTGTTTTCTTTTATCCAAGGCCAGAACATTTTGAGCTCTCCCTAGTATATTTTTCCAATCGAGTTTTAACAGTTTACGCTACTGGCTCTCAAATTTCCTCAATTTTGCATTGATCAAATAAAGTTAAAGGGAGACCTACAAAACTCGGATGTGCGTTCAATAAACTCTTGAAGAAAATGTGTTAGTCATTTGAAAGTTTTCCATAAATGTTAACCCATTATTCCTCATTTCATAAAATAACAAAAAACTTTAAGGTTTTAATTAATGAAATTTTTGAAGTTATTCGTTATATTTATTGACAATATTTTACATATATCTACAATTCAAAATGGTCGACCTTTGCTTTCTCCATAGCTCTTAATCTTTTTTAAACTAAAGTGTATATACATTTACCCATTAAATAATGGGTAAACGTATATACCGTTTCCGGTAGGTTTCGTGTTCTCTGAAAATTTATTTTGATGTAATTTTTCTAGTCAAATTGTAAGAGATCTCATAGCCAAAGGAATCTCATGGAAGGTTCTATAGACCAACCTCTAAATACATTTCGATATTCATATATTGAGGATGCAAAATTCTTGTGCGAATAGATAATGCAGCATGGTATAGTTCCAAGATTATCTAAAGATCCCTCATTTATATTGAGTAACATTTTTTTTTTAAATTTACCCAATACATCTTATAAACATCCTAAAAAAAAGGCAGCAATAGATTTTTTATGAGAATTAGGTTTGAAGTTATTAACGTGTAGAGAGAATTTTGAACGCCACAAATATTTGAAAGCCTGTTTGTTGCAAATGGTGAAGCAGTTTTTATTTTTATTTTTAATATTAATTCCAGCAGCTACGGCGGCAAGCAGGCAGAATTGTTAGCACGCTGGGCAAAATACTTAGCGGTATTTCGTCCGTCTTCACGTTGAGTTCAAATCCCACCGAGGTCGACTTTGCTTTTTATTCTTACGGAGTAAATAAAATAAATACCAACTGAACTCTGGGGTCGATGCAATCGACTCATCCTCTCTCCCAAAATTGTTAGCCTTGTATTAAAATTCGAATCCAAAGTTAATTTCAACATCACTCAAGAACTTTCTACAACTTTTCAGCATTAATTTTTGTAACTGAAATTAGCCCTATAAGAACTGTGATACGGTTTTATTTTGTAACTTAGCGTATCATCATATACATATATCTCACTTATCTCACTTATGTCTGTAACCAAATGTTATTAACTGTACTTCTAATTTTATTAATCTGATAATGGACAATAACTGATTTGATTGTTTGTTTCGCATTTGAGTTCTTCGGTGATTCCTATTTCTGTAACTTGTGTGAATGACACTACAACATTGTATCAATGTTAATACTATTAATTAGTATAATTATAATTATTAAAATATTTTGAATATAAAAATGATTTTAAGCAATATCAAAATTTTATTTTGAATTTATGATGAAACGCACACACGTAATGTTTGTTCAGAACAAGTAATGTAATTGGAAGAGCTGTAACAGCTATTGTATGATGCATTCGGTAAAAATTATAAATAATATACTAAATTTCAATACGAAGCAAAAGTTGATGGAATTTCATGTTACTAGCTTTTCCTAATTTAAGTATTATGTTTACGAATTTCATTAGTAATTTACTGTATTAAGTCATATAATTGAAAAATAATCAGTGTCTTCATGGTTTGGTTTTTATTATTATTTTTTTTTTAGAATTATACATTCATAATAAAATATGAATTTAATAATTTAGCATGGCAAAGTTCATTTCATTTTTACTGACTGGCCACTATTTTACTTTCAAATAAAACAAAAATTAGGTGGTTGTAACACCAAAAGTTACAAATACCTAAGATTTAAAAGAAAGATAGTAAAGTTCAGTCATGAAAAATAGCGCAACCTATCTTTTATTGCTAAAAGTAAGAATCTTGCTTGCACTTTGGTTGTTGAGAGTTTTTTTTAACCATTGAGTCTATTACTTTTTTTTTTACAGTCTGCCTAAGAATTTGTTCAATGCCCATAAGAACGTAACTTTCATGGTAATTTTAATATCATATACAGTGTATCCGTGTCATTTCGTCAATATTATTGGCAAAAATACTAATTGGTATTTTTGCCAGTAATACCAACGAAATGAGCCGTCTACATTTGTTGCCTAACAGGACATTTATGATAATGTAATCTACTACGATGGTCGGTTTTCTGAAATACGTGTACATTATACAAAGCATAAATACTTATTACGTTATACGTGTTCATTTTCCTTACAACTCATAAATTCCACATACAAGTCTTTCTGGAGTTATGAAGTTGTTGTGAAACCTCGTCCAGTATAGTAGGGGAGTGCACAAAATTAGTTTGATTGAATGAAATAATCTGTTCGAGTTCTCTATTTTTTAATACAAACATTGGGTAAGCACGTATGTAAAACACCATTTCGAGAAAGGAGAGCTGAACTACAAAAGGTTGAAAGCCACTAGCTATCCAAGCGGTGTTTACTAATACCATTTCATTTATCTAAACAGTATTTCGGCATAAAATAAATATATTTAAACATTATGATTAATTTATTTACACAGTATGGGTGTTGTTTCCTCCATTAAGCAGAATCAAAACTGTTGAGTGACAAATGTATTCCTATGCTGGTATATAGATCGTAATTTCAAGTCTGCTACAAGTATTTTGTTTTATGTTCCTAGGTAGCTGGTTTTAACAGGTTAATTAAACATTCAATGATTTGTACAAATTTATCCGGAGATATCTGCGAAAGACTAGAGTTCTATCCGGAGGAATTTAACTCGTCTACTTAACGTCATCACGAAACTACAGCAAAAATCTGGCTCTTAAGAGCTAGTCATATTTTATGAGGTGCTTATATTTACATTACAGCATCTGCCTCTGCTGAATAGTTTGTGCAAATGGGTTGCTACTTAGAGGAAACAGAAACCGTGAGGTCAAAGCAATTAATTTCCTTTTAAACAGATATGAAGATGTTATGTAATATTAAAGGATGGGGCTTGAAATATGTAACATTTATTTGCTTTGTTTATTTGTTTGTTTGTATGAGGTGGGGTGGAAATGTTTCGCAAGAGAATTATTGACATGCAGACGTGAAGGTAGCTAAGACTGGAAAACGAAACTGGGCTTCCCGGAAGAAATAGAAGCAAAGTGTTAATAATAGAAAAGACTGTTTTAACATATTTGGGAGGGGGTTACGTCAGAGAAAAGAAAAATTCTGCAATATTAGAACGAAGATCAAAAACGAACTAAAATACATTGATTGAGTCTCCGCTAATCATAACTGCTTTCATTGAAAGCTACAAAGCTAATAACTATACAAGTTACAGGGTGGCGATATTTCAAATATATTGCTAGACCAATTCTGGTTAGTTTGGTTTGTAAATGGGTAAATGTTTTTAGGGTAAATGTAATATTTTTTTCTTTTCCTGCTGCTTCAGACTAATATTTGAAGTCAATAATCGATAAAGATATTCTTCATAAACTTTTTTAATGAAAACTCATTTTTTTTTCGTTCACTTCTAAGAGGTGAGAGTCATACAAGCTTCCGACAAGCCGACAATGCGACACGTTTGATGTTGCGTCCGCTCAACTGGAACAGACCTATTGCACAGCATCGCAGTCATTTTTTTTATTAGTTAGTTATAAAGGATGGAGCAGTGCCCATGGTCTTCGTAGGCCTTGAAAGATTGGTCAGTTTTATGCTGTTAACATCCCTCTTAAACTATCGTAAATCGATGACGACAGGAAAGACATATGCAGGAAAGACAATCAATTAGGCCACGGTTTAATGGACGAAATTAACGAATTGGTTACTAGAGGACTTGAGTGGGATTGAACACCACATAGAGGATGAGAGGGGGGAAACGAGTCAAGGAAGGAGAGAAGGGAGCAGGATTTCAACCAGCTCCTAAGAATAGAGACCATTACAGTAGCGATAGAAAGGGGACAACGCATATACGGTTCTTCGAGCCAATTAGTGGAATTGTCTTTTTCTGGAGAAACTCTAGAACACTTCATAGTCCTTGGATGCGTTCAGCGTAATCATCTTTTAAAACGGTTTAGGTCAGGATTTCTGTGCGCAGGAAAATATTTTCAGGATAATTATCTATACACGTGCGCACGCATGCACACACATATACACACATGTATACATACACACACATGTACACACACACACACACATACACTCATTTAGCATTTATTTTTTACTTGTTTCAGTTATTGGACCGGAGGCCATACACAGGCACTGGCTTCAAGAGCTTTAGTCAAACGAATCGACTCTAGTACTTTTTTTTTTTTGTGCTAATCTGACACTTATGCTATTGATCATTTTGGCAAACTGCAGGCACGTAAACAAGCCAACACTGGTTGTCAAACGGTAGCGGGGGGAGTAACAAAACACACACACATGTATATATGTATATATGTATATATATATGCATATATATATATGTATATATATACATATATACATATATATATATACATATATATATGTACACATATATATGTATATATATATATATATAT
>NC_068987.1:14660501-14662228 GCF_001194135.2 Octopus bimaculoides | reverse complement strand
TATATATATATATATATATATATTTGTGAATGAGAGAAACGGGGGTGACACAGCATACGAGGGAGAAACAAATCCATACAGAGAGGGATACAAAAAGGGAGAGAGAAATGAACTGTGGCATAGAGACACACAGAGGAGAATTTATGCACATGTGTGTATGTATGAATATGAAGAGAGTGACAGCAAATTGGAAATGTATTTACGTATCACATAATTTAGACTACATCTGCATTCATACATCAATAAGAGAGAAAAAAAATTAATCAGGATTTATGGAAAGGATTAACAAAAGACTTATTCCAAAGAAATGCAAGTTGCACAATGTTGTTTAAGTGAAATATAGTTCCCAAGATACACCAATAAATAAGTGCGCTTCTGCGTATGTATATTTATGTGTGTCGTTTATCGTTTACTTGTTTCAACCATTAGGATGTGGCCATGGTGGAGCACCACCTCCCAAAATTTCAGTCGAACGAATCGACCCCAATCCTTAATTTTTAATGCGTATAAATATATATATATATATATAATGAAATGACAAGCAAATTAGGCAAGTCGATATAAAAAAAATATTAAATACACTTAATACAAGATATATACTTATGTATACATCTTTAATTTCCATTTTGTCAACGACTCAAATGTAAAATTCTTCCCTGAATACGGACGTTGATGGTATCCGACGATGGAATCAAGTTACAAGCATTATTTTGGACCACAAAGACCTCAGAAACAGCTGTTGGACTCGTAAAACCCCTACTCAACCACTCAGTTCCTGATACCAACTCCATTCTGTGTAAATCAAGCTGTTTTTATATGTATACATATGTAATGTACACTTCTTGTATTAAATGTATTTAATATTTTTTGTATATCGACCTGCCTAGCTTGCTTGTCCTTACATTTACTCCTCTACCTGCACAAGTTCAAATCTCTTGATCACTACGGAGTGTATAGCTGTCTCTAATCTGTATTTATATATATTAAAAAATATACATCTAAATATATAAATATTTACATATATAATTATACTTATGGGTATCTAAAAGATACCACCGTACTAGAGATAGTAGTTAAAATTTGACTCTAAAACCATATCAAGTACCCATACAGCACCATGGAGAAAAGACAAATAAACTAGCAAAAAATTATTGGATAATCCTTGATCTAGGTATCTGGTTTTGCATAAGAATATTTTCTGCTTCTTAAGTCGAATATACACATATAGTACATAATCACAAATATACATACATACATATATATATATATATACAACATACGAATACTTACATATACACACGTATACACACACACACATATATATCTATATAAGGCCGTCGTACATTTGTGTATATATATGTATGTGTGTGTATATATATTTGTATGCTTGCCTTTGTGCTTGTGCCCCACTGCTTAACAAATACTGCTGGTTTGTTTACGTTTTCGTAACTCAGCTGCTCAGCAAAAGAGTGCCATAGAATAAGTACCAAACTTTAAAGAACTAAGCGTTAATGATGGTGTCCCAGCATGATTGCAGTCCTGATAATTAGGTAGGTGGAGAGATAGGTAGTTAAGTAAGATAGGTAAGCAGGTAGAAAGGTAGGTAGGTAGATAGATAGATAAATAGATAGATAGATAGATAGATATCTTTTTATTATAGCCACACAGGGCTAAATACAGAAAATGGACAAATTACAAAGTAGAGCTTTTGGGGGGGGGATAATTTG
>NC_068987.1:14650837-14653371 GCF_001194135.2 Octopus bimaculoides | reverse complement strand
TATACATATATACATATGTATTCATCCATCCAGAAATACCACACACGCCGATCAAAACATAAGCACACACATACATACCGTTCTAAATATATAGATATAGGCACACAAAAATTTATACACACATACACACACATACACACACATAAACACACACACATAAACACACACACATGCATACACTGACATACACATCCGTCCATACACACAAATGCATACAAAATTGTAGAGATTTATCGGAAAACTCAACAACAAAATTTAATTAAAATCAAGAATACGTCACGGCAGTCTAAACAAAAACGAAGTCAAAAAACAATAAGAGCTTTTGTATAAAGTACATCTGGAGCTATGAATAGCAGATTAGTGACATGCGCATTAGTGTGAAAACAGACGCCGTGATTGGCTGGCTCCTAAAATGAACTGGCTTTTATTCTCAGTTCTATTGATTTGCTTAATCACTGACACACCATCTTCAGATTAAGTGTGTGCGTGAGAGTAATATCTGTGTGTGCCTGAGAGTAATTTATGTGTGTGTGTGTATGTATACGTGTGTGTATGTGCGTATATGTGTTTGTGTAGGTGTTTGTGTGTATGCGAGTGTATTTGTTTGTGATGGACTATGTATGTGCGTAGTTACGCATCTAATGATTTGGTTCGTGTTTTTTGCATGCATAGAGTATGTGTATTTTTGTGATTGCTCGTATGTGTGTGTATGTACGAATATATAAATATATATATATATATATATATATATATATATATATATACATACAATTATATATATGTATGTATGCATGTGTGTGTGTGTGTGAATTGACATGTCTATATGTGTGTGCATATGTGTACTAAAGGCCGCTTGTTTTGTATACGATTATAATTTATGCCGATTTGTTTGAGAACAAGTCTATGTGATTTCTTTGAATTATTTTTTTCTCTTTTGTCATTTGTATGAAAGTGTGTATATATTTATGTGTACATATGTATATGCGTGTTTATGAATTTTTAAAGAAATGACAGCGAGACAATGCATATGCGTTTGAGAGACAGACAGAAATAGACTCGACGTAATAAATGAGTGATGTCACACCGATAGGGTATGTATGACATATATATACATATATATATATATATATGTGTGTGTGTGTGTGTGTGTGTGTATTTATATATATATATTTATGTATATATATATAATATGTATATTTTGTATATATATACATATACATACATATATGTATATGCCTATAAATATATGACTATACATATATATTATATATATACATACATACATACATATATTCTCAGTCTTTCTGGTTTCAGGTCTCCCAGAATATTCGTCAATATCGACATTTTTCGGCCACCTTGGAAACGTCTGAATCACTCGTACACTTGTGTGTGGGTCATACACTCCCCTCCGTACACTTTCTGCAACTTTACGCAGGCCTCTAAGCAGGTATCACCATGACAACTTTCTCTGTCATGGTCAATGCGACGATCACACGCTACACACCTTCCTCCCAAGCACTGTTGTAAACAGCAGTAGTGAACTAGAATGTTAAAACTTAGTACGCAAGCCCAACAGAGTTCAAGGTCAATCTTTGCCCTGCAGCTTCACTTTGCGTACTTTAGATTCGTTACTGTGGCAACAGTCCGGATACCTGGTATAATTATAAACAGGGTAAATTTTAGCCATTTCTCCGCAGGCTGAAAAGATGATGAACAACCTTAATCGATTTTCGAACATTATTAGGTTCTCATCAGAGGTGTCTATATCATTCTTACAGTCTCCAGAGAAACAGGCAGCCAAACTGTTTATATACTCGACAAATACAGCAGTAACTCTATGAAGGAGTCCCTAATTTGCAACGCAGAAATTAACATCGGGCCAAGACTCAATTTAGAAACCACGTTAAACTTCCAGGCTCTTATAATGCTTTGTTTAAAATAGCATAAGTATGTAGTCAAGCCTTGCTGGGAGGTGAAGCCCCTATTGTTACAATATACACAGAAAATTAATATTTTGAAATTTTCATTACGTATATTTCAATAATTACGGAGATGTACTTGCATAGCAAGTGACCTGATCTAAGATCGTGTGCTGGAACGAAAACAATTGCAACGTGGAAGGTGTTTATAAGCCATTTAAGAAACACACAAAAACCGTTAGATTCACAAAATTCCGTGCTGCACGGAATTTGTCAGTGAACAGGTCGCGGTCTCAAAGCGACGAAAATATTTTGGCAAATTAAATTTAAATGCTGAAGTGAATCTAACGGATTTTGTGTGTTTCTTAAATGGCTTATAAACACCTTCCACGCTGCAATTGTTTATTTCAATAATGTTTTACAGGTAATCTTCAACAGGTAAACAAACATCGGAACAGTCAATTCGGAAGGCCTCCACGACGACGAGAAGACGAATTAGTAAAATTACTAGGGTCAAGTTGGTATAGATTGGTGCAGTCGAGGAAGTGTTTGGAAGAACAACGCGTTGTAACCAGCACTGAATAACATCCGATTGTCTGAGCGATACTTGTGATA
>NC_068987.1:14647862-14648803 GCF_001194135.2 Octopus bimaculoides | reverse complement strand
GTAAATGCAAGAATAAAAACAAAGCACAAAGGATTCTGCGGTACACGTGTTTCAAGCTTTATAGTTGTTACATCAGTGTATAATTGACAATATAAAGCTATCTTCAGCCGCAAATGTATGTATTCTCTCCCAAGAATTATATCACATAGAGGTTAAAGGAGGAAGAAAGATGAGATATAAGAGGTGAGGTTCCGTTTGGTATTTTGCATTGTACTATACCTCGTAGAATTCTTAATATGCATATATACACATACATACATACATAAATAGACATACGTATATGCATACATATACATGCTTGAGTGTTCATGAATGTGTTTAGCTTTATGTAAAACATTTATTTTCCTCGTCGTCATCGTAATGGCAGTTATATTTTTGGTAGTGAGTGTAATGGCAGTGCTGGTAGTAGTGATAGCGGCGGTGGTGGTGGTGGTGGTGGTGGCAGCGGTGATGGTGATGGTGCTAGTAGTGTTAGTGACGATGGTGGTAGTGGTGGTGGTGTCTGTCTCGGGTCAGTACTGGTTGAATAGCTTACGATTAATATGCTCCATTCGCGACTATATCGTCTTTTTCTTTAGCCATGTCTAAACTGTCTACATTATTTCCGTTTTATATCCGTTATATTTTACGTTATTTCATAACATTTTATTTTATATTGAAACAACGATAGCATGTTATTTCTTGCAGGTGAAGCGACCGTATGTGCACAGTCTTTCATTATGCATCTGTGCATGTTTGTCTAAATTGCTCAAGTGTGCATTGGTGCGTCAGAAAAAGCATCTGTAAATTTGATCACATGACTGACTTCGAATAGATATGAACAATATTACACACATACACACTTTATAAACATATCTGTGTGCTTGTGTGCGTATATATATATGTATACACGTAGAAGGATATGTATATATATATATATATATATATATATATATATATAT
>NC_068987.1:14646049-14647340 GCF_001194135.2 Octopus bimaculoides | reverse complement strand
GAGAGAGCTAGAGAGAGAGAGAGAGCTAGAGAGAGAGAGAGAGGGGGAGAGAGAGAGAGAGGGAGAGAGATGGCTATTGTTATCTACCTGAACAATGCAGATGCAGGTGAGAGGTTAGATAAAATATGTATGGTCATGTCAGTGAAAAAAAAAAACGTACAGAAAATGATAATGTATTGCCTCACATAGTTTGTTTTAAGATCTTATAATATTTCGGAAAAAGTTTCCTCTTTTCAAATAGAAAAATGAATATACAGAGTTCGTGAAATGTAATGTTACACGCATAGAGAGATATACTTACACACACACACACACACATACACACACGCACGAACGCACACAGACAATGTAGAGAGACAACCAGACAGACAGACACACACACACACACACACACACACACACACACACACACAGATAGACAGACAGACAATGTAGACAGACAGACGGACAGACAGACAGACAGACAGACAGACAGATAGATAGATAGATAGATAGATAGATAGATAGATAGATAGATAGATAGATAGACGATGCAATTTTGCAGTTTCCGTCCACGAAATTCTATCGACATCGCATTGGTCAACGCGAGACAACATTCAAAGAACATTTGTGAAAGGTGCCTGCTATTGGATCAAACAGATGATTACCTGCAGATTACAAATCAAATTTCTTATCCACACATCCATCTCTATTCCTATATGTATCCATTTAGTTTTTTGCAAATTTCAGCTACAACTATCACGTCTACTACAGTAATGATTTCTCACACAGAAGACAGCAATTATTTGCTGCGTCCGTCCAAGTGGGACTGCATTCAGTGTCGCTAGTGTCCCATTTCCTTTTCGCACTCATTCTTTTTCTGAGTGAGTTTGAGACCGCGGTTTACATATGTGTTATCTGCCAGATTTTAGGCAAGTACCCAGTCTTTGTTCCATAAGGGTACATAGGTGTGTGTTCTCATTCTGCTTCGTCTACTGCTAGTCTAATGGTCTCTATTTTATCAAAGTTGCCCACAAATAATTGCGGTCATCTGTGTGAGAAATCGTTACTCTGGTTGACATGATAGTTGTAGATGTTATCCTTGGTGTAGTAGCAGCACCAGCAGCAGTAGTAGTAGTAGCAGCAGCAGCAGCAGTAGTAGTAGTAGTAGTAGTAGTAGTAGTAGTAGTAGTAGTAGTAGTAGTAGTTTTTGCAATTGCTGTTTTAGTAGTGATTGAGTACTAGTCGCACTAGTAGTAATTGCATTTGTAGTTGTTTCAGTAGTAGTAGTAGTAGTAGTAGTAGTAGTAGT
>NC_068987.1:14645095-14645840 GCF_001194135.2 Octopus bimaculoides | reverse complement strand
GCGGCAGCGGCGGCGGCAGCGGCGGCGGCAGCGGCGGCGGCAGCGGCGGTAGTGATGGCGATATAGAGAGTGATGGCGGTGACTGCCTAGCATTTGTATAAACGCTTTTTGTTTGCTTGTCTGTCTCTGTGTTCGCTACATATATATATTCGCTATTCGCTTGTGCACCAGTGAACCTTGATGCGATTCTGCATTTGTATATCTATGCATACATGCAGAATTGCGGCGGAGGTTGTTTATGTCTAACTGCTTCAATGCAGAAACACGTATGGATGTGCAGTGATGCACAAATGCTTATGTGTGATTAAATGTATCAATGCAGAAATATTTATATACCTGCGTATCCTCCACCTCTCCCCCTCTCTCTCCCCACTCTTTCCCTTCCTTCTCTCTCCTTCTCGCTCTTATACACATACACACACACACACACACTCACTGTAAATGATATTTATGCAACAGGGCATATGTGATTGAGGATGTGTGCATTTGCACCTTGAACCTTGAAGGAAATGTATACGCACACACACACACACACATATATATATATGTGTTTACATGTATGTGTATGTGTATGTGCGTGTGCGTACATGTACAAATATATATATATATATATATATATAGAGAGAGAGAGAGAGAGAGAGAGAGAGAGAGACAGACAGACAGACAGACAGAATGTGAGAGAGAAAGAGAGAGACAGACAGACAGAGACAGAGAGTGAGAGAGAAAGAGAGAGAGAAGAGAGAGA
>NC_068987.1:14643624-14644493 GCF_001194135.2 Octopus bimaculoides | reverse complement strand
TACATGTCTGTGTGCATTCAAATGTATGTATATATACATACATGAGTAAGCACTTAGTCAGGGATTGTTGTTATATATATATTAGAATATTAAGAACAATAACGGAACATTTATTGAGGAGGAATGCAATTTTATAAGTCATCTTAGCTTTATAATAACATTGCTTTCCATTGAGACTTAAAGTTTCACCCGAAGGCTTATTCCACAGGTCGAACAGGATGTCAAGCGAAACAAGTGCCAGTGAAAACGAGCTTTATAACTTAATAAGTAACGTTCTGTGTATGTATGTAAGTATGCCATTATTCATTTTTATTTCAAGATTTCTTGCCAATAGAGAAAGAGCCGGTTTCTAACCTAAATCCAAGTCTCCTTCATTGGAATTTCAACATTAACAGGGTATTTTTGCATGTATGTATGTATGTATGTATTAATTTATTTACTTTCTAATATGTACAGATTTGAATGTTTGTTCTATGTATGTATTCTCGTGCATATAGATGCATACCTAGACATGCTCATATATACTTAAATGATAAACTTCTAGAAAGTTTTACAGATTTTTACGGTTCCAAGGGATGACTTGGAGCTGTAGTCTTCGAATCAGCTTTCTCCTTTCCCGATTTGAGAAGCCTAATTTCCCGAGATTGGCACTTAGGCAGTGTGCTACATATTCCAGTACCCTAACAATTACAGGTATAAACCTGAACTTCTAATCTGGATAGAGTAGCTGTAGATTCCTCAATAGTCAAGGTAGGTGTTCTCTTTTTCGCTCATCTTTACCTTTATGTTTACATCCTGTGTGCGGTTGATTTCCATGACATATATGTGTGTGTGTGTGTGTGTGTGTGTGTGTGTGTGTGTGTGTGTGT
>NC_068987.1:14641890-14642353 GCF_001194135.2 Octopus bimaculoides | reverse complement strand
ATATATATATATATATATATATATATATATATATATATATATATACATATACACACATACACACAAACACACACATACACACAAAAGAAAGCATTGCAAAAAACACACTCACATACATGCACGCAAACACATTCACACATAAACACAAACACACAAACACACGCACATCCACACAGCTGGTGACTACACACATACACACAGGTGGAGACACTCAAAAGAGAAAAAAAAATCCAGCCCAAGAGAAAATCCTAACTGTTTCTGTAACAAGACATTTATCACAACAAACACACCCATCAACACACAGCTGGTCACATTCCAAATATATTGAAAGGACATTCAACATAATACACGCACACACACACACACATACACAAACTCACACACACACTCACACACACTCACACACAGGGGGACATAAAACTCATTCAATGAATGTTTCTAAGCTATTCCCTTGGTCAGAACC
>NC_068987.1:14633035-14641256 GCF_001194135.2 Octopus bimaculoides | reverse complement strand
ATATATCAAATACATACGTATTTGATATTTAAACTCAGTTTGATATCAGTCGGTAGTATAAAATTTAAAGTGCATCATTATATTTGCGCAGAATATGAAAGCGCTCTTAGTGAAGTAGAATGAGAAAAGTTGAAGTTGTGATTTGTTTGTTATTAATTCTTTGAGGAATTCTTTTAATAGCAGGAAAGAAAGAAAGAAAGAAAGAAAGAAAGAAAGAAACGTGGGAGCGAAAATGGGAGAATGTGATTCAGTCTAAAATAAAGGCAACGGTGGACACCAGCCTGCTGGCTCGCTTCTGAGGAAGATACTCATACTGGATGTCGTAACTGAAACCAACTGAAAAAAATGAATATACAAAATACACGTGTGCGTGCGCGTGTGTGTGTGTACGGTGTGTGT
The DNA here is from genome assembly GCF_001194135.2 of Octopus bimaculoides. Lineage (NCBI taxonomy): Eukaryota > Metazoa > Mollusca > Cephalopoda > Octopoda > Octopodidae > Octopus > Octopus bimaculoides. The sequence continues at coordinate 14,640,857 of NC_068987.1, read as the reverse complement.
ATTGTGTATGTATTGTGTGTGGATGTGTGTACCTGCGTGTGTATACGTGTGTCTGTGCCTGTGTGCGTGTATGCTTGTGAGTGCATGCTATAAAATAGTAAATATCATTAATGTCGCCAGTAAGCCGCCCATGTTTTTAAAACTGTTTTTTTAATTTGTCAGAAAATAGATGGAATTTTTTCGATTTAGCTTTGCTACTAGGAGTGGGGTGATTGTTTTTCACCTCGTTTATGTATACATGTGTTACGTTTTGTATATGTATGAGTTCATATATATATATATATATATATATATACGAGAGTGTATGGTTTTTGTTTATATGTAGATAGATAGATAGATAGATAGATAGATAGATAGATAGATAGATAGATAGATAGATAGATAGATAAGCAGACAGACAGATAGATAGATAGATAGATAGATAGATAGATAGATAGATAGATAGATAGATAGATAGATGGATAGATAGATAGATAGATAGATAGATAGATAGATAGATAGATATGCGTATGTATGAATATATGCATGGATTTATAAATATATGTATGTATGTATGCATGTATGTATGTACGTATGTATGTATGTATACGTATATAATTATGAATACATGCTTGTATGTACCATTTTGTACTGTCAAAATATTTCCCTTAAGCAGTAACATCAAAGAGTTTATTACATCTCACTCATCTTTTATAATGACTTCTCTAACTTGCGTGGCATCATGGTTAATAATTTCGGTTCAATCGCATTATAGGTCATGAGATCAACAACATTGCCACATTGCCACCGCCACCACTATCATGATACTCTCAAACGAAACAATGGAAAAACCAAAACGGAAATTAAACTGATTATATGAATATTCAAGTTATCCCAAAATGCAATAGAAAATAATGTCTGATTTTTGATTGCCATAACGAGTCTCTGGACACCTTTTGCATTTGTTCCTTTGGTACATGAGTCATTTTCGTTGGGCGAACTTTTAGTATACTAGATCGGTCTTCAATCTGTTTGCGGGTTCTTATTTTCTTGTTTTGTATGCCCTCCGAGGTAATTAAGTTATGAATGACATTGACGACATTTCAAACTCAGAAATTGAGGTAGCATTTTCTCTATCTCTTATACATACCTTCCACAACGAAGTGAGCCTATTTGTGGTCATTCAAAATCTGCTAGAAAAAGCAGCCTAATCTCTCTGAAGTCAACCCATATTTTCTTTAAAAAGAGTAGAAATGACACTTCAGAAAATGTTAGCATGTTATCCTTTGGATATTTTTTTAATTAGAAAAATCGAGATGTGATTGTCACTACTTCGATGCCTTTAATAATCGGTCCCGCGAGCTAGCAGAAACGTTAGCACGCCGGGTGAAATGCTTAGCGGTATTTAGTCTGTCTTTACGTTCCGAATTCAAATTCCACCGAGGTCGACTTTGTCTTTCATCCTTTCGAGGTCGATAAATTAAGTACCAGTTGTGTACTGGAATCGATCTAATCGACTGGCTCCCTCCCTCAAAATTTCGGGCCTTGTGCCTAGTGGAGAAAAGAATCATCGGTCTCCTCAATCAGAGCTGAAATTGAGCTATAAAAGCAACTACAAATAAAAACTAATCGACAAACCGTGTATTGATGAATTCTATAAGACTGGCTTGCTTAAACATTAACTGTGTTTATGTCGTCAGTAAGACTTCCAATATGTCATTTCATACGAAGATGGCGAACTGGCTGAATTGTTAGCATGCCAGGCAAAATGCTTTTTTATAACATTTCGTCTGTCCTAACGTTCTGAGTTTAAATACTGCTGAGGTCCAGTTTGCCTGTTATATTTCCCGGAAAGATAAAATAAGTTCCAGTTCAGCACTGGAGTCGATGTAATCGACTTACTCCTCCCCGAAGTTGCTGGCTTTGTGCCAAAATTTGAAACCAATTTGTCATACCATATCTTGGACGTTCATGAATCCTTTTCTTCAGGCGGCGAATTTTTAATATTTATTTTCTCCTAATATGCTTTGTATATTATATTTATTACAGCAACAGTCATTTAATATTTTTATATTTCAAAAACATTCCAGATGAAATGGATTTCCTCGTCGTATTCAACAAAATTAATTTTATAACTACAATTATTTACCTAACTATTATACAGCTGAGAATGTTTTCTCGTGGGTCATTCAAACAGCTGTGGAAAAGAATAAATAAATTTTTTTGAAATATCATTGCGATCGATTGTTTTACAATCTTCCAAATGCGCTTCTCTGAATATTCGTTTTAGCCAGTTTTAAACTTTACACAGTATCATACCTGCAATTTCTACTATACTGAAGTAATAATATATTGGAATTTAACGACATCATAATAAATTGAGAAGCTGAATTCTGTGGATACATATTTCCAGTTCATTAGCAATTTACAATATACTAAATCGTTCATGTACTCATACATACATACATACATACATAACCGGCTCTTTCTCTATTGGCAGGAAAACTCGAAATAAAACTGAATGATATACATACATACATACATACATACATACATACATGCATACATGCATACATACATATATACATACATACATACATACAAGAGAGAATAACAACTGACAACTGCTTTGAAACCTTCAGCTTCTATGACCCCATTATAAATTCACGTTTGTAACAATAATAATTGGTGTATTTGGTTTGTGAGTAAATGTCTAAGTGATAATCTGGATAAGCTACAGTTTTCAGAAAAAAGGGACCTGTTAGATAAATTGCGCATTACAAATACTATCTGTAAATGGAACAGTAAAAGTCTACAAGACATTTCTCAAGTTGAAAATACGAATTTATTTTTGTTATCTACATTCAACAAAGGCGCTGTGTATCTTTGTTAGAAACCAGCTCCTTAGAGAGAGGAAAAATTCAAATATTTAAATAATGAAGAGATCAAACATATATGCAAGCATGCACACGGCGGACTTCTTTTCAGTTTCTGTCCACCACTTTCAGCTCCGCTTACGATGTATACAGTCATCCCGCGATTATAAAAGGAAACATTTGGGTAAGAATCCACGCAACAGGACTGAAACTAGAAACTCGTTCCTGTAAAGAGAAATTCTCAACTCTACAACTGCGTAAAACACCAAATATTTCAATTTGATTATGTATATATACATCAGGAGTGGCTATAGGCGCAGGGGTGACTGTGTTGTAAGTAGCTTGCTTACCAACCACATGGTTCAGTCCCACTGCGTGGCACCATGGGCGAGGGTCTTCTACTATAGCCTCTTCTACTATATTCTACGCTGAACCTTCTTGAGAACTATGTTAATGGTATGCATGTCTGTGGAGTGCTCAGCCACTTACACGTTAATTTCATGTGTAGGCTGTTCCGTTGGTCGGATCAACTGGAACATACGTCGTCGTAACCGACGGAGTCCTATATACATATATAACTTTTATACATGCATACGTAAATACGCACACAGATATAGACTGATAGATAGATAGATAGATAGATAGATAGATAGATAGATAGATAGATAGATAGATAGATAGATAGATAACTTTCTTTATTGGCCACACAGGGCTGAACACAAAGGGGACAAATACAAATGTAAAGCTTTTCTTTGCGAAAATGAAAAAGAAAAGGGGAAAAAAAAGAGAAAAAAAAGTAAAATTCCGATCAAAAGGGTTGGAGAAAAAGAAAGCGATCAAAAGGGGTCGTAGATAGATAGATAGATAGATAGATAGATAGATAGATAGATAGATAGATAGATAGATAGATAGAGAGAGAGAGAGAGAGACATGACCAAACGAACGTCTTACTGTTCTCCAAACATGGAAGTATTTACTTCCAGCATTATTTTCTGGTGTTCAAACTGAAAAGTAATCCTTCGCTCTTAGCCGTCTCTCTCTTTTCCATCTACCTGTCCACTTGGCTCTTTGTAATGCTACTTAATGTCAGTGACTTGAGGTAACACACCATTGACAGCGTTCTCTTGTTTTCTAATTTCTACTAATTTACACATTGAAACATTGCGTCTGAAGTTTATCTGTCAATGAGTCAGTGCTGAAGTATTAGGCTTTCTTACTTCAGTACAAGGTTAATGTTTCGTAATGTAAGTTAGCCGGTGGTGTGGGAGATAAAGCAGTCTATTGACTGTTTCTTATTTTATTTATGGACCTTTGAGTGGTGAAGGGCAAAGATTAATCTCGGTAGGTTGAAATGATAGAATTGATGGAGCGGCAGAGTAACATGTATTACGAAATTGTTGTTTTTTTCTTTATTCTCTTTTTCCATTCGTCGTTGGAGTTCATATGGATTCTGATATAAATTTTGACTTCTGTAATTTCCAATGAAATAACGCCACGTTGTATAATGAAGTTAATATAATCGACAATGGCCACACACAACAAAATTTATTCTGTTACTTTAAAAAAAAAGGTGGGATGTCGACAAGCGAACCACTCACCCTACTAGAAGTAACTGCCAAATTCAAGTTAAACTACAACATTCCGTACTCTAAGAACAAAGGAATACATGGAAAATATTCCTATCTACGTAACGTCCGTGATCACGGCTAAAACTCATTTGATCAAGATGTATATTTGATTGATCTAGGCCTAAATTTGACTAAGGTTCAGTATAATCTTTTACTCATCACGCAAAAACTACGATCACAGCCTTAATTAGACTTAGAGTATATATTTGATATGATCGTGGACATTGTAGTTCAAATTGTTGCACCTTCAGCAGCGTTCGCATCTTTTCAAAACTAAACTCTCTGAATACTGTCCAAATAAAGTCTTGAGGAAAACAAAGAAAAGGCATAACAACGAACAAGTATACAAAGGCAATATAATTATGCTGTTATGAAAGGAAATGTGAATAATTCAACGTTTCGGACGGCGGTAATTTGTCAAGAAAAGAATACAAAGAAGAAATGGAAAACAACATTGTTATTAAGGCAAATGTTGAACAGCAGAATCTAAGTATGGAACAATGGTTGTTTTCAGCAGGTCGAGCATAAGCTAAGTGAGATAAACAAGATAAGCTTGGAAAGGTTTACTGTAGTATATGTGAACATGTATTGCATGTGTTGTAATGAGTTCGGTGGGACAGTGCAGGCGGAATTAATGAGGAGACTGGGTATACTGGCCTAATGGATCGTTGAGGACCAAGCATATAAAACAGTATGCAGTATACGAAGAACGAAGTTGGTCGAATGGTAGTAGTAGGAGAAGTGGGAAGATGAATTGGCGTGTGTTGATTTCGGAGGAAATGATCAGAGGATAATTTACGATACAATAGAGGATTGAGAATTCGACAAAGCGCTTCAACATTACTAAGTCATAGTACCAGAGTGCAACACTGCCATTTTTGTTGGTTGATTAAACGATAATGCCTTGTTCATGTCGATTGTAGAGGAGGGCAGAAAATTCAACCTGCAAACGATTTGGGAGTATTAATCGTTTGGGGAGATCGAAAAGTAGCATGGCGCAGTAGCACCACCTAGCAAAGGGTCAGAGAATTGAACTGAAATCCCTTAGTCAGGCAATTAGTGGGATAAACGTCAGTTGAGGCCAGTGAATCAATTAATGTTACTGAGTCCATCCACATATCATCTACACATTCACACAACTATTTTCCAGCAAACATACACACGCATTCACACCTACGCATACACTCGACTTCTACTTCATCACACACACACACACACATATACACGCGCGCGCGCACACACAGAGAAATACACGCGTGCATTAACGCGCAGACGCACAGATTCCGTCAAATTTTCCCACGTTTATTTCGCTTATTTCTTTAAGTTCTCGTCCTTCTTGTTACAAAATAACATTTGCCTAATACTGTTCTACCAATTCACCTGTCGTCTCACTGACATCGACATCATTATTCCACTTTACATTCTGTTCATTATCTTCTCTATTCTTCTGCAACTTCTTTTCTTGACAAATGATATCTGTCCGAAATCTTAAAATCTCGTTCTTTCCTTCCATTATATCGTAATTACATTGACTCTGTGCTCTTGTTCGTTGTTCTTTCTTTAAACTATATTGTTTCTCTTGTGACTATTCAGATATTCCATTTCAATTCCGACGCTCCTTCTCTGATTACCAGTATATAGGTTGCATATTCTTAGGGTAGTATGAACAGGTGTTCTACAGAACAATAATTTCACAAGTAATTGGTGATTTGGTTAGATTTAATGTTGCCTAATGTCAGAGAGGCCAAAGTTCAAAGGAAAGAGTCTCATTTAAGGATAAGATAACTTTTTTGTTTAAAACCAGTTTGCAGTTCACTAAGCGTGTCTATCCAATATGTCATATCAACTAATCTTCTGGAACAGGTAAATGAGACAAATATAAAGAAGGTTCATTAAGCGCTAGTTTTAATACAGTTATGCTTAATTGCAAAGGCATTAAAAATCTAGCAAATCATAAATAGGCACTCACGAAATAATAATCACTTATTAATATTCTTCATATCCAAGGTGGCGAGCTGGCAAAATCGTTACCGTGCCGGGGAAAAAAAATGCTTAGCGACATTTCTTCTGAGCTTAGGTTCTGAGTTCAAATACCGCGAAGTCGACCTTGCCTTTCATCCTTTTGGTATCGATAAAATAAGTATCAGTTCATCACTGGGATTGATGCAATTGATTTACCCCCAGTTTCTGAATTGCTGGCCTTGTGACAGAATATTGAAAGTAATATTCCTCGGTAGACGACTCTAGACATATATTTCTCGGTAGACGACTCTAGATATATATCGGTCACATTATGATCTCATCAATGAAAGATAACCTTCATTTACCTTGCAGAAAAAGTGACGGGAGTATCCCAATATATATATACAAGATTTTTCATTGCTTGCCGGAGAAAAATAAATTTAATAAAAAAGTCCAATGACGATAAACGGAAAAAATGTTATGCATTGATTATAAACGCTTTTCCTCATCTCATAATTATTTATAGTTAGATATTTTAAATGCTTCCTTGCATTGAATATGTTAACACTATTATGTGTTGTTTCTCATGCGGATGGTGTCTCTGAAACATTTTCTCTAAATTTGATTGTACAATGATGAGATTTTTAAATCGAAATAAAGGCTCCTTACTGTAGAATTCATCTTCCTAAAATATATGAAAAATTACTCTCGAATAAAAATGACAGCACGTTAAGTATCCTGCCTTAAGATATGACTACCAAGTGACTTACCTATAATTTCAGTTTGGCCTTAAAGGAAAAAGTGATATTTAAAGATTTGATGAAATTTGGGATACGAAAATTGAAACAAATTTAATAATAAAGATACGTGAAAAGGGTAAGAAAGCCAGTAATAGAAAAATACAGTAAAGATAGGAAAGAAATGAAAAGCAAAAGGGAATTAAGTAAACGAAGATAAGAATGAATAAAAAATATATATAAAAATCTAAATTCCGATTTTGATGGGATTTTTTTTCTTTCTTTCTTTCTGGAAAATAAAAGTATATTGGAAATCATGGTTTTAGTCTGTATAGGATTTCTCTAGACATTATTCTTGGAGTATTTTCTGAATAAGCATTGCCCATTAACTTCTACTTTTAGCGTGGTTATATTTGTGCTGATATATTTAATACAGTAAGTATTTAGAATAGAACTTAAAATAATTACGAGCAGAGGAAATAACACAATATTACTTAATACTATTCCTTTATACGTTTTCAGGAATCACAGGAGACAACTCTAGATATATATCAGTCTTATTATGACCTCATCAGTGAAGCATGACCTTCCTTTTAATTGCCAAAAATGTGATAGGGGAATCACAAAATACACGTATATA
>NC_068987.1:14630477-14632785 GCF_001194135.2 Octopus bimaculoides | reverse complement strand
TATATATATATATATATATCACTTTTATATTCGATATACAAGATGATTCTTTTGATGTTCAGATTTGCAATGAAACCAGAAATTATTGTAACATGGTGGGATCATTTTTGCCAAGAAGAAACACGCGCACTAGTTCTATTTCTATTTCCCTGCTTTTTTACTATTAATACAGTGGCAAGCTAACAGGGTTGTTAACACGCCGGATAAACTGCTTAGCGACATTTCGTCCGTCTTTATGCTCTGAATTGAAATACCACCGAGGTCGATTTTTTTCCTTTCATCCTTTCGGAGTCTATAAAATAAGTACCAGTTGAACACTGGTCGGTGTAATTGACTGACCCCAACACCATAAATTGCTGTCTTTGTGCCAAAATGTGAAACCATTATTAATAGTTAACCAGTTAATCAATTATTGGACTAACTTAGCGAATTTTTTTATTAATCGTTCGATTATTTCCATCAACCAGTTGCTTTGTCAGAGCTTTCTTGCGACTATTCTTGATCTCATCAATGTTACAGATTGAAAAGCTTTTTGTTAGTGAAACAAAAGTTTGACATGACGAGAGCATGTCATTGATACAATCAAAAGTAGGGACGAAAGGACCCTGACAAATTCTAATTCACTGACTGATTGATATATCGAAAGACTAATCATGCAATCGATGAGTTAATCCGTTAATTTATTAGCTAATTGAATAATAATAATAATAATAATAATAATAATAATAATAATAATAATAATAATAATAATAATAATAATAATAATAATAATGAATTATTAAGAAATAGACAAAGAAAATCCCAGCAATGGCTGAGAATCTCAGGACTCAAAGCAGAGACTGAAGGATTTATAATTGCAGCCCAAGTTCAAAGCCTTCCCACCAGAAATCATCAAAAACACAAAATGAAAAGAAATACAAGTAACGGCAGAATATGTGGTGATGGAGAAGAAACAATAAATCATATTGCTTCTGGCTGCCCAGTCCTGGCTGAGAAGGAACATATTCACAGACACGACAGACGTGGGACCTGTATACACTGGAAGCTATGCCAACACTATGGAATACCAACAGAAAAAAGATGGTATAGGCACACGCCAGAAGAAGTCACAAAAAATGAGAAAGCAACCATACTCTGGGATATGCCAATACACACCGATAGAGAAATTAAGGCCAATAGGCCGGATATAGTTGTCAGAGATCACCAAGAAAAAAATGCTTTCTAACTGATGTATCAATACCAACAGATGGTATGAACACAAGCCTGAGGGAATAATGAAAAGCGAACATCACAAAATACTCTGGGATTTTAACATGCGAGTAAGCCATAGAGGCGAGACGACCAGATATTGTGCTCATCCATAAAGATGAAAAAGAAGTAAAGATAATAAATATTACAGTACCTAGTGATTCGAGGGTGCAATGTAAGGAAATAGAAAAGATTGAGAAATACCAGCCACTGTGGGACGTGATAGGAAAGTTATGGGGCATGAGGAAAATAATGGTGATACCGGTGGTAATTGGAGCATTTGGAGCAGTTTAAGAATATTAAGAATGCTGGAGCTGCTGTCAGACTCGAGGCGATCCAGAAGCTAACAGTGCTGGGTACAGCTCGCATTCTAAGGAGAGCATTGTGTCTTTGAATCACAGGAGAAGGCATTAATTGAAACCTATCGGTCATTTGTTATTGCCTGCTTTCAAGTAAAGAATAACCGGTAATTAAGAACTATCCGAGAGGCTTTCATAATAAATAAATAAATAAATAAATAATAATAATAATAATAATAATAATAATAATAATAATAATAATAATAATAATAATAATAATAATAATAATAAAAATAATAATGATAATAATAATAATAAAAGGAAGTGGAATATAACCAGTGCTTGTGTTTCTTGTTGGCAAAATGACCCGCCCAAGATGCAACATCTGTTTCAACACTACATTTTTTTCACGTCAATAACCTTGCAAAATATAAAATATAATAATATAAATGACAGTACGACAAATATCCTGCCTAAAGACCAAAAGACATGTATACAACCATATACATGTATGTATACGCAACCACATACGGGTTTATGTTAGTGTTTGCTTTGTGTGTATATGAATGCATGTATTTGTGAGTGGGTATACGCTTGAGTGTTTCGCAACTAAGCCTCCCATGCAAAAGATTTTATTGACTAGCTTTTTCTTATCTTCCCCCATATGATGTTAGGAACAATGAATGTCGAAATTCCATTTACACACACACACACACACACACACACACACACACACACACACACACACACACACACACACA
>NC_068987.1:14623860-14629311 GCF_001194135.2 Octopus bimaculoides | reverse complement strand
ATATATACGGGCACAGGAGTGGCTGAGTGGTAAGTAGCTTGCTTCTCAACCACATGGTTCCGGGTTCAGTCCCACTGCGTGACACCTTGGGCAACTGTCTTCTACTATAGCCTCGGGCCAACCAAAGCTTTGTGAATGGATTTGGTAAACGGAAACTGTAAGAAGCCCGTCGTATATGTGTGTGTGCTTGTGTCTCTGTGTTTGTCCCCCTCCCTACCATCACTTGACAACCGATGCTGGTATGTCTACGTCCCCGTAAATTAGCAGCTTGGTAGAATAAGTACTAGGCTTACAAAGAATAAGTCTTGGGGTCGATTTGTTTGACTAAAGGCGGTGAAACAAGTAAAAGAATAAAAGAGTAAAAGAATATATGCACCTTATTTTTTTACTCTTTACTTCTTCCATTCTGTATGTTGTGATGATGCTAGGACACTGCCTTTAAGATTATCCCAGTATATTCGATATATCGATCTCAGTACTTATCTTCTTAAGTCTGGTAATTATTTTACCAATATTTACTGAATATTCGTTTCGATGCTACCCCGAGTCACCCGTTCGGTTATTCACAAAGTCTATGAAGAAGCACGTTTAAAGTATAAATCTCTCTATTACATAAGAGTACAGGTTTTTCGTTTGTAATCCAAAACATGTAAACATATGTGTATGTGTGTGTGTATGAGTATATGCGTCTGTGTGAGTTGTGTGTATAAGAGAGAGAGAGATAGGACAGATAGACAGACAGAGATAGAGAGAAAGAGAGAAAGAGAGAAAAAGACAGAGGTAGACAGAGAAGGAGAGACTGTGTTGACTTTGTGTGAATTACAACTATTCGAAAATTGCCGACATATATTGAAGTAGAAATCGTTACAGTTCTAATTGAATCGATATTTGTCAAAATGTCAAGAGATGCGAAATTGATCAGATACGACAGTTATTGATTACCCAGTAATTGAATCTATTACCATTGATGATAATTTATTTAGATTGGCGTGGCTTGATTTACTTTCGTAAGTAACCTTCAAAACACAATACATACACATGGGAAATCAATCACAGCAATTTCTGTGAGAACGATGTTGGACTTAGTCTCACTCGACCCTCCTCAGGTATGAAGCAACCGACAGGGAATGAGAACAAGGTTGAAATAAAAAAAAAAAAAAAGGAAGGGAGACAGAGGATTGAACCCGCTACTTGACTGGCAATTTATCGCCTCCGGAAGGATGACAAAGCAAAGTTGACTTGGTAATATTTGAATTCAAAGATAAAACAGCAGGAAGAAATCTATCTGGCGGTGTAACACCTCTGCAAATACGCTTATATATATATATATATATATACATACACACACACATATATATATATATATATATATATATATATATATATATATATATGTATGTATGTATGTATAGTCTCCGTGCTATCCACCCACCGACTACAAAAATCGAACTCGGTACACATAGCAACATTACGTCACAATTACTTTACCTCAACCGGTCCAGCTCTCTTTAATACCATACCAAAATACGTCAAAACGAAAACGAATCCCATAAAATTCAAATGTTCACTGGGCAATTTTCTTCAAAAAATCCCGGCCCACCTCCTCCACCCGGATATATCTCCAACAATAATAACTCTTTGCTAGAGTGTGCTATGGTACCCCATATATGACTAAAAGACTTCTCCATGTGGTGCTATTGAGTTAGACATGGCCTGGGCCTATACTTACTGGCCGAAACCTATCAAAGTTATTAAAATGATATTCATCTGAACTACAGCCACAAGTCGTAAGACAGTATAACTTGATGACACGTTACTGTACTTTCGCTTATCGTTTTAGATTACCTACAAGGCCGTGAATAAACATAGAACATCTTGACCCAAAACCTCGACTCAGCGGAACATCCCGAATGTATCAAGAGAAGAGAGACAGAGGGTTGCGTTAACACTCGACTAGTGTTCGTCTACGTGAAATTAAGTCCCTTCCTCAAGGAGACAACGTGCAAATCGATCCACGATTCTTACCTACGACCTTGTAATCGTAAGTCCAATAGATTAACCACTTAGCCACACGCCTTCGCTATTATCGACATTAATCCAAGGCCGTGAGCTGGCAGAGTCGTTAGCACGCCGGGCGAAATGCTTAGCGCTATTTCATCTACCGCTAACGTTCTGAGTTCAAATTCCGCCGAGGTCGACTTTACCTTTCATCTTTTTATGGTCGATAAATTAAATACCAGTGAAACACTGGGGTCGATGTAATCCCCATCCCCAACACACAAAATTTCGGGCTTTGTACTTATAGTAGAAAGAAGTATGTACAGAAATCCCTCGATTATCGCGGGTGTTACGTTCCAAAACACACCGCGATAGGTGAAAATCCGCGAAGTAGAAACAGTACTGTACTGTATATCTTTTTTATTATTTTTATAATTTGTATATATCGATTTTATTATAAATACGAAACAACACCGCGGAGGAATCGACGTAAGCTTAAATAATAAACCGCGATAGGTGAACATAGGTGAACCGCGATAGGCAAACCGCGATATAGCAAGGGATTGCTGTATATGGAAGAAACGAAAAAGATAGAGAAAGAAACAGGCTGATCGAGATTTTTTTCGCTTGAGCTACGTGTAAACAAAATATAACAGACAATCGCTCCACCACAACCCCCAGCAGTATTTGAAATCTTTGCAATATAAAAAGAAAGCGAAGAAATATCTCTTCAACAGGTGTTCCGGTTAGTCAGGTCAAATTTATTTTTACATTTAAATTAACGTAATGTCTCGCGCATGAAACAGCTGGTATTGATTAGTCTATCGCCTAATCTTTTCTTAAAATCGTTTTTCATGCGTAAGTAATGTAAGGGGGCGGTACAGCAAAATTTGAAATGTATTGCTATTTTTCAACATGCATGGTGAGGCTGTTAAGAAGTGTGCTGAATCAGCACCTTTGTTCATGGGTTCGATCACACTCTGCGACTTCTTACGTAGATATTTTCTATTATTTTAATTTCAAATTTTGACACAAGGCCTGCAATTTCGGGGGAGGGATACGTCGATTACTTCGACTCCAGTATTCATACAGAACTTATTTTATCAACCCTGAAATGATGAAAGACAAAGTCGACTGCGGCGGAATTTGAACTCAGAACGTAAAGACGGACGAAATGCCGCTAAGCATTTTGTCCGGCGTGATAACGATTCTGCCAGATCTCCGCCTTCATGTCTTCTATTATTTTAATATCAGTTAAGGCAGCTAATTGGCAGAAACGTTAGCGTGCTGGACGAAATACTTAGCGGCATTTCGCCTGTCGCTACGTTTTGAGTTCAAATTCCGTCGAGGTCTACTTTGCTTTTCATCCTTTCGGGGTCGATTAATTAAGTATCAGTTAAGTATTGGGGTCTATATGTTTGATTTAATCCCTCCCCCTAAATTTCAGGCCTTGTTCCTACACTAGAAAGGATTAGAATTACGTTAAGAGAATTATGTTAAGGGATACGCGCACCTGTGGAGTGCTCAGCCACTTGCACATTAATTTCACGAGCAGGTTGTTCTGTTGATCGGATCAATTGGAATCCGCGTCGTCGATAAGTCAGTAGTCTTGGACGAGTTCTTCCACGGAAAACACGAAAGAAAACTAGTCTCAATTAGTCACCCGATTTAACATCACCAACAGGTAACCAGTCTATAACTATTTTATTTTCAGGCATACAAGTCTATGTTGTATTATAGTGCAAGCACGTAGTGTAAACATTCAAATAGTGTCACTATCGTTTTAAATCCTACTGCATTTCGCATAAAATTTCGTTCATCCGAAGTTGTTTTGGTGTATAAGTCGACCTACAATTTTTATTGATGCTAATTTTAGTCTAAAAATTTCGACTTGTATGCGAAAAAATGCAATAGCTCTTCTCTTTCCCCCCCCCCCCAACATTTTCATTATCCCTACAAAATAGTTATGATTACGAAACCTCTACCTCTGACCAAGCCAGGAATTATAAAAGAAAGTTCAATTTGTGCTGAATTGGAAATACATACAAAACTAAATTTAGTTTTGTTTTATGCATTAATAACTTCCTATTAAGTTGGGAACAATAGAGAGAAGTGAATATGTTGTACTATTTGGGGAAGAAACATAATATTAGGCTGGTTATGAAACACATAGAAAGACAATTTGATCAATAGCTTTTCTCTCAAAATAGATTCTTAACAGAAATACTTCAAATTTAAGGAGAGGAATAAAACAGTGAATAAAACAATTTGGTTCAATAAAGAAGCTTTATATACACTCTCTGTGTTTATACATGTGTGTATGAACGTGTGTGCATGTATACGTATATGTGTATGTATGTACGTATGTATACGTATATTTATATGTATATTTATATGCATGTCTATCGATGTGTGCATGTATATATATGTATATGTGTATTTATTTATATGTATGAATTTGGATATGTGTAATATATGAATGTATTTGCTTGCGTATATATATTTACATATACGCATAATTATATATAGTTATGAATTTTTTAAGATATATATTCCATGTATATTTATATATGCGTGGTGTCAGTGTATGTATGCGAATGCAAAATCTATAGATGTATGTATGCGTGTATATAATTATATTATAATTTCATTGCACATACATCACACATACATGTATATATATGTGTGTGTGTGTGTGTACATACATGTGTGTCTATGTGTGTGTTTGTAAGTGTGTGTGTGTGTGTGTGTGTGTGTGTGTGTGTGTGTGTGTGTGTTTGTGATAATATCATGACATACTTTGTTATATATTAAGTTGGGCAGTTAAGATGATGAAAACTTCTTAGGTCTTAACTTAATGGGTGAATATCTCGGGAGTACCTGATATATGTGTCTGAGTATGTTCACGTGCATACGTGGTTTTGTGCTTACACATATATAATATATACATGTATATGTATCTATCTATCTATCTATCTACATGTGTATATATATATATATATATATAATATGTATATGTTTTATTTATATATGTAAATACATACATACATATATATATATGCATGTATGTACACATGCATGTATGTATACATGCATACAAACACGCATACGTACATACATACAAACATACATACTTACGTAAGTACTACATACATACATATGTAAATGTGTGTATATATATGTATGTATGTATGTATGCATGTATGTATGTATGTAGCAGGTCGCTTGTACAGGATTTGAGAATTAATCTGTCACAAACTTTGAAATTTATATCAACGCTGGACTATGCGATTCCATAAAGTTCATTTTGTATTTTGTACTTATGTGGAAGTTGTTGATACAGACATACACATGAACACACGTCCATGTACAAACACACATACACGCGCTCGCACACACACACACACACACACACACACACACACACACACACACACACACACACACACACAC
>NC_068987.1:14619949-14622586 GCF_001194135.2 Octopus bimaculoides | reverse complement strand
TATATATATATATATATATATATATATATATATATATATGCTTGCCTGAATACATACAGGAACATATGCATGCAGAGACATGCACATGCATACATGCATACGCACAAATACACAAAAGCACACAAACACTCGCAGACACACGAATACACACACACACACACACACACACACACACACATACACGCACGCAGTTGACACAGGTCGAAACAACGAGGAAGAATTTGCGTTAGATGAACACTCCTTATCAAAGGTGATTGATCTGTTAGAAATAGTAGCTACATCTTCCTCAAAGTTCATTCAACTCTCATCGAAGAGGGAAGATTTTAACCCTAAATACCTCTTAAACGAATATATATACATGAGAGAAAGGCTGAGTTCAATTAGAACAGTTTTACTCTGGGAGGTCCAACGTATGCATGGATTAAAATGTTATCAAACCTTTAACAACTTCTCTTCTCCATCTTTAATTGTTTGTTGATTTTATATAGAACTTTGTTCTATAAATGCTCATAAGACACATTATACTTATGTATATCATTTTAGCTTAATGGTTTGGAGCACCGTGACGCGTAATCACGGAGGTGTGAGTTCGAGTCTCATTGCCGGCCGCCAACACTTTTTTTCTGCAAAATAGGGTTATCTTATCCTGTTCAGGCTATATTATTAGCATTATCTTGCGTTTGAGAATTTAAAATCTCTTCCTTAACTTTCTAAGACATCTCAACTCTTCTAAAGCAAACTTCGTTTGTTTGTTTACGTTCATCGTAATTTGAATTTAATATATATATATGTGTGTGTGTCTGTATGTATGGCCCAAAATGGCCATAGATGTGATTTTTGACCTACCTTTTTTGGTGGGGAAGTCTCTTACGCTCCTTTTGGAACTCTCTTACCTACCATGGGTTGCTTCATTTTTAAAAACCAATTACTTTGATATATTTTTAATCGAGGGGTAAATAAATTTTTTTAGTCGACTGATATGTTTTAGTAATTCATTTTGATGACCTATTTTTAGTCGATTTGTATATACTTCTTGACAGCCCCTTCTATATATTTTGTATTTTTATATGTGCAAATATATTTTTTTCCTTGTATATGTATTTCTTTTATATGCTGAAGGCCATGGTATTATTTGTATATGATGAAATGTATAGAAGCGTGTGGTAATATAAAGACGTTGGCGTCAAATTTGATGTTTGTTCACTAATCAATGATTTTTTTTTGTCTCAATTTCACTTCAGCACTTCTATTTTGCAGTCCTGTATATCTTTTTTTGTTTCCATACAAAGAAACAAAAATTATTTCTTGTCACATATATATATATATATATATATATATATATATATATATATATATATGTATATATATAGACATACATATTAAATACATACATGTTTATATATATGCATTTATACATATAAATATATATGTGTGTGTGTGCATATAAATACATATATATATATTTGTGTGCGTGTGTGTGTACACACATGATATATGCATATATATGGGTATCGTTGACTATATATATATATATATATATATATATATATATATACAGAGAAAGAGGAGGGAGACAGAGAAAGAGGAGGGAGACAGAGAGAGAGTCATCGCTAACTTTCCATTGAGATCCGGTTTCGTGCAACAGAAGTATTGTCGCACCGTAACACTAATCACATTGGTGACTGAGTGCAACTATAGTGCAAAGATCACTTTTGGCTACTTTTATGATTAGAGCAGCAGTAAAGCATTACTGCCGTAGTATAAAAACTTGAAGCCGTACAGAGTTGGCGTTGACCATAAGCACTATGGCATAATAAATATTTCACTCTGTTCGTGTGGAATAAGTACGTTTATTTTGTTCGTGACTACAAAGAGTGTGTGTGTGTGTGTGTGTATGTGCTTAGAAGAAATCCACGTTTAAAAGTATATACGTTCAACACATATTGAAAGACAATTACGTATACCTACACGCACCCACCCACACACATACACACACACACATACACACACACACACACATACACACACACACATACACACACACACATACACACACACACATACACACACACACACACACAACACATGCAGTGTTAGATAGTAACAGGTGATAGACAATTGGATGGATAGATGGACAGATGTTCAGATAGATAGATAGATAGATAGATAGATAGATAGATAGATAGATAGATAGATAGATAGATACATACATACATACACACATACATACATACATACATACATACATACATACATACATACATACATACATGCATACATACATACACACACGCACAGAAAGAGAGAGAGAGGGGCAAGCAAAAATACGTTGGAATTTCAACATGTACAACAACAACACGATTGACAATAACAATAACCGCAGCAACAACAACACGAACAAATGCAACCGCATCAGCAGCATCAGCAACACCAACAGCAGCAACACCAAGAAAAACGAACACATAAATACAAGAAACAGACACAAATACAAAAACAGAGAAAAAATCGAATACAAAAACAACAACAACAACGGTTGGCCGAAATACAATTTATATGAAATAAAGCCGAAGAAAGTGAACACCAAATATATAGTGCGTGTGTCTTCATTCGCTAAACTGGCAACATGACCATCCCCAA
>NC_068987.1:14618504-14619766 GCF_001194135.2 Octopus bimaculoides | reverse complement strand
ATATATATATATATATACATATATATAGTCAATTTAAATATGAACAAGCAAGAAAAAACACTAAAAAACAACGCGAGGACGTGGAATAAGTACAGTGTTATTGGACGCTCAGGAAAGAGATAGATAGATAGATAGATAGATAGATAGATAGATAGATAGATAGATAGATAGATAGATAAATAGATAGATAGATAGATAGATAGATAGATAGATAGATAGATAGATAGATAGATAGATAGATAGATAGATATACAGACAGATAGATAGATAGATAGATAGATAGATATTTGTTAATCGTATTCTTACCATTATTTTAGACGTCTAAAACGATTAGAATTCTGAATAATGAATCTGTACGATTATTTGGAAGCGGGGATTTAGCAACTCAAGTATAATACCGTCTGCACTTCATGTCTTAGACGAAAGACAATTGCAACATTTCTTCTCTTATCGTAATTTCGTTACATCAAAGAAATTGTTTTTACTTTAATTTTTTTTTTTTTTTTTTTTTTTTTTTTTTGTTATCCTAATACGAATTCATTAAAAGTGATTTTCGTGTGAGCACTGTCAGCGAATATTGATCAGTAATGTAATCATTGAGAATCGATTCATCTACAAGTCTTCTGATATTAATTTGTATCGATGGCGATAATCGAGTAGAAAATGTTACAGTTTCAATGTTTTCGTCTATTTACTGTGTTCGAAACCGCTGAAACAAATGTAATACATCCTGGGGTGATACTTTCGTCTCTACTATATTTCTATGAGCTGATGAAGCTGACGTTATTATCAGTGTTGTTGTGGTGGTGGTTGTTGTTGCTACTGCTGTTGTTGTTGTTGTTGCTGTTGTTGTTTCGCCCCAAGCCAGAACTCGTTCATTAAATCTGTGATCAAAGCTTTCAAGCTGTAATATTCCCATCTATTTTAGGCATTCATTTATTTTTAAGCTACGGTATGTCTAGGAGTACATTATCTAATATATGTCTATGTATGTATGTATGTATGTATGTATAGTGGAGGCGCAATGGCCTAGTGGTTAGGGCAGCCGACTCGCGGTCATAGGATCGCCGTTTCGATTCCCAGACCGGGCGTTGTGAGTGTTTATTGAGCGAAAACACCTAAAGCTCCACGAGGCTCCGGCAGTGGATGGTGGCGAACCCTGCTGTACTCTTCCACCACAACTTTCTCTCACTCTTACTTCCTGTTTCTGTTGTGCCTGTAATTCAAAGGGCCAGCCTTGTCACACTGTGTCACGCTGAATA
>NC_068987.1:14616319-14618177 GCF_001194135.2 Octopus bimaculoides | reverse complement strand
ACTGAAAGAAGCCCGTCGTATATATGTATATATATATGTATGTGTGTGTGTCTGTGTGTGTGTGTATGTGTGTCTGTGTTTGTCCTCCCCAACATCGCTTCACAACCGATGCTGGTGTGTTTACGTCCCTGTAACTTAGCGGTTCGGCAAAAAGAGACCGATAGAATAAGTACTAGGCTTACAAAGAATAAGTCCTGGGGGCGATTTGCTCGACTAAAGGTGGTGCTCCAGCATGGCCGCAGTCAAATGACTGAAACAAGTAAAAGAGTAAAGAATAAAAGAGTATAAATACGGTTAAACTCGCAACGTGTCTTTGTCTGTTAAAATTATCTGTGAAAATGTTGGCCTGAAGATATATAACTAGCGACAGATATCTTATTAGTGAACGAGAGATAGCAGTTACAGCTAGATTAGTAAGATTCGATTCTGAGCCCTGTCAACTCGGTCTTCCTTAATTATATTTGCCGGTAGTTATGTATCAATGAAGGCCACAAAACTATACATTGTCAAGTCTATGATGATACTTATCTGAATAGATGAAAACAACCGGATTATGGTTTTCCGGAGTATAACATACAGAACTTTAGTATATATATATATACAAATTATTTGATAGCGCATAATAATTTCGCTATGACAAAAATCACAACAGCATATTAATTATCCACTTGGAAGGACCAGATGACTATAATGTGCAGAAGTGAGCTGAAAAGCCACTGACTTAACTGTTGAGTTGAAAATATTCTGACATTTAAGGATGTGTCCATCATTCTATTTGTAACTGGCGTAATTGAACTGATATACAACTTCTATGAAGACACTGAGAGACTGCATAAAACGTTACTCGTAGGCACGTTCCAGAAGGTAGCAATACTAGGATCAATAAATATTAAAACATTCTCACACAACATCTGTTATCTTTAGCCTTGGGCATTTTTATGGACGCTTTCCAAGATATTTCTTAAATTCTGTTTTAAGAAAGGAAACAATTTTATGAAATTTTTCAAACGGTAAATAATAAGGTTGGTAAGAATAATACCAATGATATAATAAAATATTTTCATTGGCTGTGTGGTAAGGAGTTTGCTTCCCAACCACATGGTTCCGGATTCAGTCCCACTGCACGGCACCTTGAGCGAGTATCTTCCAGTATAACCTCGAGCCGACCAAGTCGGATTTCTTTGACGGAAACTGGAAAAAAGAACTCCGTCGTATATGTATGTATGTGTATATATATACTTTCCTACACTAGGTATAAGGCCCGAAATTTCGGGGAAGGTGGGCCAGTCGATTAGATCGACCCCAGTACGCAACTGGTACTTAATTTATCGAACCCGAAAGTATGAAAGGCAAAGTCGACCTCGGCGGAATTTGAACTCAGAACGTAAAGACAGACAAAATACCGCTAAGAATTTCGCCCGGCGTGCTAACGTTTCTGCCAGCTCGCCGCCTTGTGTGTGTGTATATACATAAATATAGGCGGGGGCCTTTGTGCCTGTGTTTGTCTCCCACCACTGCATTACAACCGGCGTTGGTGTGTTTACGTCCCCGTAAATAAACACTACTCTTAAAAAATAAGTACTGGGGTTGATTCGTGCGATTAAAAATTCTTTGAGCATGGCCTCAGTCTATAATGATCGAATCAGATAAAAGATATATAAATACATGATATTGGCTTCATGAAATTCCCAAGGCATCCGTGACTGGTTTGAAGTTGATCACGCAAATATTAAAAAAATTTAAACCCTTTTGTAACATTTCTTTAAGTAGTGAAAAAAACGTTTCTTCTTCTTTATTTATTCTACGAGTACTTATGTAGAATATTTTGATATTGCGAACATTCATCTGATAATTTTGT
>NC_068987.1:14614724-14616309 GCF_001194135.2 Octopus bimaculoides | reverse complement strand
AGTGATATGTGTGTGTGTGTGTGTGTGTTTATATATATATATATATATATATACAGATAGATAGATAGATAGATAGATAGATAGATAGATATATGTCTATATATAGATGTGCGTGTGTGTGTGTGTGTGTACATATATATATATATCACTTTTCGTGTATAATTATATGTCTGGGACTTTTTGGACGTATTCTTGCTATTCCTGTAATTATTTTAATAAGACATAGACATTCATCTTAACCCTAACCCTAACCCTAACCCTAACCCTAACGCATAAAGAGTTATAATATCCGGGGATATTGTTTTTATTTTTATTTTATTCTAATAATTATTTACCAATAGCCATTACGAAACTCTTTATATTCTGAAGAACACTTATTTTATGCTATTTTTCTTCCTTAGAGAAAGCCATGAATGTTTAAAGAACGTGATTCTACTTAAATGACATATAATTTTTTTTTTTCCTACTTTTGTCTAAATATCTCTCGTATACGGAAATATAATAGATTTATTCTCTTGTGGATTAGTAGGGATGTAAAATGGATTAACATGGCTTCTTTCGTGTTCAGAACTAACAGCACCCGGCAACAAGAAGGCTTTTATGTGGTCGCCCAACCTGCTAGAATTCGAAGCTATATCTCCCTCAAATTTATATTCAACCACTGACTTATTGAGAGATCATCTACATAGTTGATCGTTAGCTGGAAATGATAGCTGAATCACCATCAAATCCCTGTATCTCTTCGAACTAACAAATGAACTGCACCGTGACTTTTGCTGAAAGTGGGTCAAATATATCTTAAATCACGCAATACTGTCTCAAACGATAATTACATCGACCCAAACTCCTCCACTGGTACTTATTTTATGAAGGGCAAAGTCGACCTCGGCGGAATTTTAACTCAGAACATAAAGACGGACGAAATGCCGCTAAGCATTTTGCCCGACGTGCTAATGACACTGCCAGCTCGCTGCCTTAATAATAATAATAAAATTGGTTTCAAATATTGGCGCAAGGCCAGTAATTTGGGAAGTGGGGGTTAAGTCGATTTCATCGACCCCAGTTTTCAACTGGTACTTATTTTGACTCCGTAAGGATGAAAGGCCAAGTCCACTCTGGCCGAATTTGAACTCAGAACGTAAAGACAGACCTAAGTATCTTACTCAGTGTGCTAACGGTTCTACCAGCTCGCCGCCTTAATACACTTAATTAGTTGATACTCGGAATTATTGATACGGTGATTAATTTCCTGGCAAAATGTAGTCCTTGTTCTCTGACATTATCAGTTGAACTATTAGCTGCTATTGCTTGTTAGGATAATATCTGCAAGTGTTGTTGATGTCGTTGTTGATGGATAACGCTGAGCACTGAAAGGTCAAGCAATTTGTTACATTTATCGCCATTCGTTCATGAGATAATTATTTATTTGTTTTTAAAGGTTAAACTCGAAGTAGATGAAGCTATAAATAATTGCATGTAAATATTAGGTCGAAAACTCCTTTGAATGGAAGAAGTAGTGATGGTGGTGGTGGTGGTGGTGGTGTCGGCGGCGGCGGCGGCGGCGACGGCGGCGGTGCAGGTGGTG
>NC_068987.1:14610916-14613565 GCF_001194135.2 Octopus bimaculoides | reverse complement strand
TATATATATATATATATATATATATATATATATATATATGCAACATACAACAGCAGCGGTGCAGTAGAAGAGATCGAAAAATCTTTCAAATATAAAACCCTGGAAATAGAAATATCAATGAAGCGGAACATGAACATAAGAACCGTCCCTGTAGTTATTGCAGCGTTGCGGGCAGTGAAGCATAACACAAAGAAAATCGAATAACTGCCAAGTAAATCTTGCATATGTAAATCTCAGAAACTAGCGCTCCTGAGAAGTATGGTATGGTCTGCGGAAAATAGTGCTATTAATAACATGTAAAAGGAAAGTCTTATAACCACAAAGCTTACTTTGGGTTTTGAATGACAGAGACAGCGAGGGAACGTCTGTGTGTTGGTTCCGCCCTGCTAAAAATAGCAGTGAAACCATCCCTCAGAATTATGGTCTATTGTTTTAAATAGAGGATATACGGAATAATGAAGAGATGGTCATAATTCTGCTCGATCAAGGTTAACCAAGGTATACACGGCAATAATTTTATTTTACGTAGTCACAAAGCCAGAAATTTTGAAGGAGGGTACAATCATTCGATATTGACCCCAGTATTTAACTGGTACGAACGATGAGCAGCAGATTGACCTTAGCGTGATTTGAACTCGGCATGTAAAGGGTCGTAACTAAATACCGCAAAACATTTTGTCCGATGCCCTAATGATTCTAGCAATTTTCCAATTCACAACATAAAAGAGGAGAGATTGATTACCAAAAATTTCAATAAAATAGTAAAAAACGCTATATTAGTTTCTATATTACGTACATGGATATATATTATGGAGGGCAGAGCGGTCGATTGACGTGACAGCAGTATTTACTGACACATTTTTATCGCCTTTTGAAAGAATGAAAGGCAAAGTTTTCGGCAGGATTTGAATTCGGGATATAAAAAGGTGCAACGAAATACCGCTATGTATTTTATCGGTGGTTCAATTTGTTCGGCGAAAACAGGGAACTCTTTGTTTACGTGTTTAAATATGGTAAAATTCCAACTTAAGTCTGCTTGCTCTCGTGTGCTACAGGTAAAATGTAGTCCGGTATAATTTATTGCATGGTAGGGTCGTTGGCGGCAAAACTGGCCCCTTCCTCACTAGGTTTTCCTAGTGAAAAAAAAGTTACAATAAAATAATCTAGGCTTAAAATATAAGTACTGGGATCGATTTATTCGACTAAAACCTCAAGGCGGTGCCCCAGCATGGGTGCAGTTTAATGAGTGAAACAAATAAAAGAGTAAAAGAGTATAAAATCAATACGTGTCAAAAGAACGGATGCACCCAACATAGGTCCAACGAACATTTAGCAATGGAGAGGAGACTAAGAAAATCTGGGTTAGTGTAAGCGAGATGTAAGGGATTGAGACACTCTTTAGCATTTAAACTAGTCATATCAGGCCCAAATATTCTACTTTTTTTTATGTTAAAACTGACCAGATCAAACCTCTCACATCTACCCTATAACGTCATTCTAAAAATAAACAGTTACATCGTAGAAATCTCAGACATACAAGATAATCTTTTTCTACTCTAAGTACAAGGCCCGAAATTTTGGAGGAGGGGGCCAGTCGATTAGATCAACTCCAGTACGAAACTTAATTTATCGACCCCGAAAGGATGAAAAGCAAAGTCGACCTCGGCGGAATTCGAACTCGACAGACGAAATGCCACTAAGCATTTCGCCCGGCATGCTAACGTTTCTGCCAGCTCGCCGTCATAAAGCTACAGGATAATGCATGATTAAACAGAAGCATTGCATTTGACAGAATAATGCTAAAGGGTTAAAGTATGTTTCTAGAAGAGGGCACTACTGTGTCCAAACCTATACTGACAGTTATGTAGATAAGGGTGTTCATTTGTTCATTCATTCATATTCCATCTACTACGTAATCAGTGATAGGGATGAAAGCAAGCACTATGGTAATTCGTACTAAAATAACTAACCTGTTACAGGGATAACAGCAAGCAAGATGATGATTGGTACTTAAATAACTAAGAGTTTATAGGGTTGACGGCAAGCAAGATGGTAATAAGGGATTAAGTAACTAACCAGTTATTGGAAAGACAATTGGGAAGGTAACTGCGTGTTTAAATAAATATCTAGTTATAGAGATGACAAGAAGCAAGAATCCAATTGGTACTTCAATAACACCATAAAAGGTATCGCTGTGAATTTAGATTCGTTAACCGATTTCAGTTTTAAGGTTTTGAGGAACAGATTGAGTCAGGGAACCAGTAAATTCACAAAGCATTCGCTTAAAAGTATTATAACGACCATCAGTAATAATAAAGTGATAGAAGCGACAGACAGACAGAAACTGCAAATTGTTGACAAATCAAGAAACCGATTCTGATCTGCTCCTTGTGTTTTATATGATGCTACCTATATATTTCTGATACTCTTTTACCTGTTTCAGTCATTTGACTGTGGCCATGCTGGAGCACCGCCTTTAGTCGAGCAAATCGACCCCAGGACTTATTCTTTGTAAGCCTAGTACTTATTCTATCGGTCCCTTTTGCCGAACCGCTAAGTTACGGGGACATAAACACACCAGCATAGGTTATCAAGCGATGGTGGGAGGACAAACACAGACACACAAACACACATACATATATATATACA
>NC_068987.1:14606527-14610815 GCF_001194135.2 Octopus bimaculoides | reverse complement strand
TACATATATACGACGGGCTTCTTTCAGTTTCAGTCATTGGATTGCGGTCATGCTGGGGCACCACCATGTGAAAATCTTCGTCGAATGAATCGACCCCAGTACTTGCTTATTTTTTGTAGTTTTTTTTTATTCTATCGATCTCTTTTAACGAACTGCTAATTTACGAGAACGTGGTTAATTGGTGCTGGAACAAACACAAACACAGACAAACGCACATAACATATATATATATATATATATATATACACTCAGATAGATAGATAGATATACAATATACGACAGATTTCTTTCCATCTACCAAACCACTCACAAATCTTTGGTCGGCCCGAGGCTATAGTAAAAGACACCTGCTCAAGATGTCACGCAATGGGACTGAACCCGAAACCATGTGGTTGGGAAGCAAACTTCATACCACACAGCCACGCCTGTGTGGTAAGAGAAGTAAAAGAAAAGGATAAATGTCATAAGCGGAGAACCTTGAATAACTGAAGATGAGAATAACTTTGTTAAGATCATACATTATTATGAGTAATAAATCAGAGATAACATGCATTAAATCTTGATTAATCTCGATATTCAGGGATCTGTGGAGTTCCCTGATTCACTCGAGGGCCCATTTAATTGTATGTTTTTGATGTTGTTTGCCCTGTCTATTTTTAATCAAATGCATTCCAACCATGCCTACCCTGAATCCTCTCGAATATTTCGTATCTAGAAGTAAACCATCCAATCCACACATTTCATGAAGGTATGCAGTAATTTGAGAGAGATTTACCTGCTATTTCTAGCAGCCAAGGAAACCATGTAGAGACACTTCCATTGATTTTCCCCTCTACTTTTATTTATTCAATGGAGTATATTCTTTTCCACTCTAGGCACAAGGCCCGAAAATTTGGGGAAGGGGGCCAGTCAATTAGATCGATCTAGTACGCAACTGGTACTTAATTTATCGACCCCGAAAGGATGAAAGGCAAAGTCAACCTCGGCGGTATTTGAACTCAGGGCGTATATTGAAGTTGGTTACACCCCTGACCAGAGTATGTATGTATGTATGTGTGTGTGCGCGTGTGTGCGTATATGCGTGTGTGTCTGCATACACACACACACATACACACACACATATATATATATATATGCGATTGTGTATATATATATGTTGATATACGTATATATATATAATATATACAAACATACAGATAAATATGCATTTCTATGCATGCGCATATGCATATATGTATTTAAATTTATATAATTACATACATACATACATGCATACATTCATACATACCTATATATATATATATATATATATATATACACACACACATTCCCTGTTGTAGAGAGTAATACTTTAGACTATCTGACTAGTTTAGATATTGTACTTGTTTTAATTTTTAGTGTCACTAAAGATCTCGTAAATACCAATTATTTTTTCAGTATTTGCTTCTGACACTAACAGAAAATTGTCCCAGTAAATGATACGATATAAATATTCTATTATTTCATGTGTAAAATTCATTTCGAGATCAGTTTCACCGAAAACAATTGACTGTCTAATCTATTTGCTAGGAAAACTTAATCGATTTTCTTGAGTTCTGTTAAAATGTAGTAGTTATAAATAATAAATGACTCTAAGAGACCTAGGAATTATTTTTCGTTTTATGAATAAATATGTGCCATTTATATTAATAGATGTATGTTGCTGCCTGTTCTGTGTCTGTATGCGGGATAAATACGTACATACTATAAGTATTATTGCAAGTAAACTGAATATAGATGAACGAACATAGGTATATTTGTATGGAGATAAATAGACAGCTAGATACATTCATACAGATATCTATACTTCCGTATATACATACAATAATGCATATTTGCATTCATGAATAACAGCAAAATACAACAGATATGATTTAGTTGCTTGGGTCTGAAAAGAATAATTGAGTACAGTTCTAGAGTTCAACGGCCCTGTAATATGAATATTTCTACCAAAATCAGAAAGAGAATAGTAACAGATAACAAAGGCTTCGAAAGAGACAACTTCTCTACGAAGATAAAAAGAATTCACATCTATACATATAATTATTGGTTATCTTCCGAAAACGGATCCGGCGCCTTTCATGTAAGATTTCGGTCGTTTCTGAAGACCGACTGACCTGTGCTCGACCACCGTTGGAACATGGCCCGTCTCCACTTCGATCTTTCGTGCTATGATGTTTAGAAGTTCTCTTCGTAACCAGTGGTTTCGCGTTCAGTACCACTGCGTGGCACTTTCGGTGTCTTCTATTATAGCAACGGATCTATCAAAGCCTTGGGTGCAAATTAGGTTGGTGGAAACTATGTGGAATACTTTCGTGTATAAATGTATAGATAGATAGTTAGATAGATATGTCTCTTTATTGGTCACACAGGGCTGAATACAGGGGGCACAAAATACAAAGTAGGGCTTTACTTTTTGGGAAGAAGGAGAGAACAAAAAAGTGGGTCGAATTTCAATCAAAAGAGATCGTAGAAAAAAGAAAAAAAGCCGATCAATAGGAATCGTGTATCACAGAAATGTCAATGTAAAAAGGGAAAACAGATTAGGTTTATCCGTAGAAAGAAAAGCCTACTAAACTGTGCCAAACTTTAAAGATCAAACATAAACACTGAGACCGATTTCTTCGACTAAACTTTTCAAGGTGCTGTTCCAGCATGGCCACAGTCCAATGATGGAAAGAAGTAAAGGATAAAACATAAAACATAACTAGCGGTGTACTCAGCTATTTTAGTGTGACTTAATGGCAATCTCGAAAGGATTGGTAAAGCAAGTGACCAGCTCATAGGGATTTACTATTAAAACTATAACCCTTTGAACACGTGAGCACGCTTTGTAGCTTAAGCTTTAGGTTTAGATCGTCCTCAGAACACGAAGTTTTTCACAAACCATCGGGCTATTTGAGGTCCTATCTTCCTTTCGGCTTTCATCGGGCCGTCATAAGTGGCATTTCTACATCGCCTTCCTCCTCATGTTGATCTACTTTCGTGAATTTCTCCTGCTGTTTCCGAAGCGATTCCTGATTTTTACAGAGCTGAGTTACTGTTCCGACGCCCAACCCTCTTACTCCTTCCTTCAAGCTTAGGACCGACGCCACTTTAGCGGACGCGATCTCATTTTACTATACCGACACTACTTTAGCGGACGCGATCTCGTTTGTTATACTTTTGGATGGCACAAAAGCGGGTAGCCATACGTCTTTGTGCTTACGGTTGAAAATAACGAATTTTCTGCAAATTAACGAACCGTAAACACAAGACTATCTGACCGCCCACTTTAAATACTACATGAGTATAGTCAAACGAAGTCACACCCGCTAAAACATATTCGAGGGCAGAAAATGATAAAAATATGGTAGGCTTTTCTAAAGTTCAATGCGGAATGCTTATATAATTTGCTATCCAGATTCTAGTGACGGGGCTTTGTTTCTTCGTTAGAAATCAGCTCCAATATAATAGGAAGAATTCAGATCAAATAATTAAAAAAGAAAGATGAAATATATAAGAATATTTCCATCAAATTTACTGCCAAAAGCGCATAAAATAGATTTGACAGTTGTCTAGGACAGAAAGGAAATATATGTTCAGCTATGGAGGTCAACTGCTTCGCAAATCATGAGCATTTCTTTCAAAATCAATGAGAAAGACAATATCTATGGAGAACAGCTTTTTTCACCTAGAATATAGACTTACATTTGTACCTATCTTTATTGACGTGCTCGTTTGTGTTACTAAAAGAAGAAATAGTACTTTATGGGAAGCTTTTATTTGACATATATGTTTCGTGTTCACCGTGCGTGTGTGTGTGTGTGTTCCGGTGATCTAATGGACTAGATTTCTTTTTATACATTATTTGTGAATATACGATTCTATTGTATAATGCTGAATACACATATTAATACAAACATATACGCATGATCTCGTCCATACTGAAATTAAATTATGTGAAGGGCGACAAGCTGGCAGAATTTGTCCGGCAGCATTTTGTCCGTCTTTTCGTTCTGAGTTCAATTTCCGCCAAGGTCGACTTTGCTTTTCGTCCATTCGGGGTCAATAAAATAGGTAGCAATTGGACACTGGAATTGATGTAATCGATTTAACCCCTCCCCCGAAATTGCTGGCCTTGTGCCAAAATTTGAAACCAATATTACGTGGAGAGAAGATTGGAAGTCACGTGATTAAATAAATGCATATTCACATCTAATACACTTTGATCTTATGGCTTTGTATATATATATATATATATATATAT
>NC_068987.1:14603295-14605637 GCF_001194135.2 Octopus bimaculoides | reverse complement strand
TATATACACATATATATATGTACATGCACACACACACATACACATACGTGCACACACATACACCACACAAACACACAAGAGGAAAGAGAAAGAGGCTATACTGATAGGTTTATGCTTGCATTAATGTCTGCTAGCTGCCAGTTTACTGTCAAACATTAACTCTCTCTCGTCTAACGAAACATTCCGATGGTAATTCACTGCACGTAACGTCAGTCAATCTTTTACGAAGATCATAAAATAAAATTCAAGGTTTTAAACTCAGTTTACTGTTTAAAAGATAAAGGTAGAATAAATGAGAATGAACAGTTACGATATTAGCGAATCTAACATGCCAAAAAGCTTAAACATTTGTCATTAAATGATTGGCTAATCTGATGTAAGATTTCCAGCTTTGAAGTTTGTTTTTCTTCTTGTTTTTTTCAAAAATGTTAAGAGCCGAATTTAGAAACCTAATTAATTAATATCATAATATCTATTATTTCTTTAGTGTCTTTTGTTTTTCGTTTATAGTAACTCATTTATTGGCTTGCTTGTTTGGTTTGTTTGTTTGTTTGTGTGTTTTGTTGTTTTGCTTCGTTTTTGTTTTTTGTTTTTTCGTTTTCTTATTTCAATCATTGGACTGCGGCCAGGTTGTGGCCTCACCTTGAAGAATTTAGTTAAAGAAATCGTGAACTCTAGTACTTAAACTTTTGTTGCAAGTCTGATACTTATTCCATCAGTTTTTCTTTTTTTTCTGTCGAACTACTAATTTACAGAGAAGTAAGCATACCAAGATCAGTTCTAAAGCGATGTGAGGACAAACACAGAGGCACGCACATATATAAACACACACACACACACACACACACATACATATATACATAGTTGGAATTTACAAAAAAATAAACAAAACAAAAGACGAAGACGGGTGTGTAAACAACAAACAGATGTATTAGTCTAACGCTCGGGAAGTGAGAAAGTCTTTTATGTTTCGAGCCTACGCTCTTCGACAGAAAGGAACAGAAATAAACAGAGAGAGAAAACAAAAAATAAGTTTATATATATATATACAATTATAAATAAGGACAACGGTACCTCGCTTAATGGTGGCGACAGACGTGTAGACATAGATGTCTCAATCAATGATTCATGTCGTCCATATCTCATAAGAATTACTTTTACGCCCAAGAATTAAAACAAGCGAGCTTTACAAAAGAAGTATACATTAGATTCGCGGGCCCAAATACACCATATTTGAAAGAAATGATCGGATGTTCATGACATATAAGTTTTTGATATGTGGCTAAACAACAACACCAATAATATACATTCAAACATTGATGACCTTGTTTCGTACCAAGCAACGCCTGAATGCAAATAAGATCAAAGATATTCTAATCATGCAGGCTTCATCTTTTTCTTGGACATTACGTATTTACTGTTATATAAAGTGTACATGCATTTTGAAGATGATAGGGTGTCATCTAAGGGAAATTTGACTGATATTTCTAACGCGAGAAACGCGTCGATGCAGAGTATTTTGTCTTCAATTGGGTTGGTATAAAATTCATATCGTTGGATAGAAGTGCTGGGAATTCAAACTGAATTCCAGCAGCTTTTGATTAATACTACAGAAGATTTAAGTATAAGTAACATAAACGAATAAAAATCGTACCGTAAATGTCTTACATAATAGATAGTTAGTTAGATAGATAGATAGACTGATAGTTAGTTAGATAGATAGATAGATAGATAGACAGATAGATAGATAGATAGATAGATAGATAGATAGATAGATAGATAGATAGATAGATAGATAGATGCATATTTAATAGTTTGTATATTTGTATGTGCGTATCTATTACATGATAGAGTGAGTGAATAGTTTAGCATATATTTTGAATATTTCCTAAGATATATATACATATGTGTATGCGCGTGTGCCTCTGTGTGTGTGAGTGTGTCCGTCCGTGTGTGCTACTTTTATTTTCTTTTATTAAACTCTGTTTAATAATTTATTTCTTTCGTCACTTTCATAATGTGTAGGGGGATATGGTCTACTCGACATGATTCTGCATAGACGCACGCACACACACACACACACACACACACACACACACATACACACACTCATACACACCCCCACACACACGTCTCTATATATGCATTGAGTAGTGGAGTAGGATGCAAGCATATATGTGCGCGCGTTTGGTTGATTAGCAAAACTTGAAATTCTATACTATTGACCAGTTTAATATTGAGTCATTCATACTTTCTAACAAGCAACTTCGTTACATAAGTAAGCAAATGGAAATACATACAAATATACATATATACATACATATATATATATATATATATAT
>NC_068987.1:14601527-14603195 GCF_001194135.2 Octopus bimaculoides | reverse complement strand
AGATAGATAGATAGATAGATAGATAGATACGCTTTTATATTGAATTGAAATGTTCCAGTGAATACGATTACTAACGAAAGTGTCATCATACCTAATCGTTTTGTATATTCCTCGTCTATCCCTTTCTATGTCATGGAAATGGGTATCAGATTTTAAGAGACATTACTGACTATTAACTGGAGCCTAAATCAGAATGATATTTCAATTGGAGTCCACCGCATATCGCCATTGAAATTAATTAATGATTTTGTGAACGTCTCTTTGCCTTACGGAAGCACATATAGATTGTTATCAACTGAATTATATCTCTTATTACTATAAAGAGTTTTACTTATTAATACAAAATGGTTGATACAGAATCACCATAGAAAAGTAACTAATACCTATAATTGTATGAATTATTGTCACTCTTTTATTTTTATCTGTTAGCACTGCAGGAAGGAAGTTCCTGCCGATTTTATCGCAATATTTATATATAAATTACCGTCTTTTTATATCAATTTATATAGAAATCAAACGTTATTATCTAAATTCTTATATAATTACATGATTAGCTGTTATATCTTTCTGTTTTCTTTTTTTAAGTTTTATATATATTCGGTATTTCTATTCTATCGTCTTCCAGTCACTCTCCTTTCTCGATATGTATGTTGTTTCTCCGATCAGTTGTCTTATTGAAAGGCTGCAGCAGGTTTTACTAGATAGTGAAGTATGTTCTAACCCAGTGGTTTCCAAACTTTTTAGAGGCGCGACCCACTATTTATGACACCAGTTTATGGCAACCCACTTAACTCTACTGGGTAAAAACATTAATGAAAGAAACAAATTTATTTCAAATTACATTTTCATTGAGGCCTGTGAGAAGGCCTCATTTATACTAAATGTGAAACAAAACGTTTTATAACTGTTTCAACGTCTCCATACCCTATGGGCAGGTATTAACTCTAATACAAAACCTCGAAGCAATAACTGTTATCGGCTCGATCAGTGTTGTACTGTGCCTAGTTAAAGTTCTCTACGATGACGTACGAATAAATAACTTGAGAAAATGACCACCTCTGATTTGTTAAGCTCGTGAAAAAAGCCTACTGCTTGATAAAACAACCAGTCTGGTATTGAAAACATGAGTCTTGAACTATCTCGATAGACAGCAGTTAATCAAAGCTAATGCGTAAATTTATAACTTTTTGCGACTCACTAGGATTCCGTTCGCGACCCATCAGTGGGTCGCGACTCATAGTTTGGGAACCACTGTTCTAACCGATTTAATGTGATATGGAAAGATAGTTTTAATTAAACAAACTACGTTAGTGTCGTGGAGAAGTAAACATCGTTAAACAATACTTTCATAAATCTAAGACAAGAGTAACAACTTACAATAAACATTAAATGTCTGTTCTCAACTGTCATGAATGTTGGATAATGACGGGAAAAGTATGATAACGAATACAAGCAGTCGAAATGGGGTTTCATCGAAGGATCTCTGGAGTAACGCTACTCGATAGAGTGCTTAGCTTGGAGATCAGGGAATCTCTCCAGATCGAGCCGCTATTTCTTCGCATTGAGACGTCACAGCTCCGGTACTATGGACATATGTTGTGAATATAGCTGAAAGGATTGCCTCTGGATATCCTTGTTGCTTATTTTGATTTATATATATATATATAT
>NC_068987.1:14595306-14601338 GCF_001194135.2 Octopus bimaculoides | reverse complement strand
AGGCGATGAGCTGGCAGAATCGTCAACGTACCGGAAAAAATTCTTAGGGACATTTCTTCCGATTTTACGTTCAGAGTCCAAATTCGACCGGAGTGGACTTGGCTTGTCATCCTTTCGGAGTCCATAAAATAAGTACCAGTTGACCACTGGGGTCAATGTAATCGATTTAACCCATCCTCCAAAATTACTGGCTTCGTTCTAAAATTGGAAACCAATAATTCTTCCAGGTGTGGCTGTGTGGTAAGAAGCTTGCTTCCCAGCCACACAGCTCCGGGTTCAGTCCCACTGCGTGGCACCTTGAGCAAGTACTTTCTACTATAGCCTCGGGCTGAGCAAAACCTTGTGAGTGATTTGGTTAACGGAAGCTAAAATAGGCCCGTCGTATATATGTGTGGGAATCTGTGTTCGTCCCCCACCACTGCTTGACAACCGGTGTTGGTGTGTTTATGTCCCCGTCTAGCGGTTCGGTAAAAAGTGACCGATAGAATAAATAACGGGCTTAACAAAAAAATATGTACTGAGGTCGATCCAGTCGTCTAAGACATATTTAAGGCAGTGCCCCAGCATGGCCGCAGTCTAATTACTGAAAGAAGTAAAAGATGAAAGTTAAAAGATGGAAAGCTTTTATTTATTTTTAATTCAAATTCCGCCAAGATAAACTTTGTTTCTCATCATTCCAGAGTCGATAAAATAAGAATCGATTTTTATGACGATCGATTTTTATAGACCGCTCACCCGTACTAACATACAGTGTGAGTAGCATGACGCAGAGGTGCTCAAATCCTCGCCCAACCGTGGGTGCCCATGACAGGTGAAGTAACAACACTACCTGGCACCCTGCCTGTTACGTCGATGAGGGTTTCAGTTGATCCGGTCAACGGAACAACTTGCTCGTGAAATTAACGTGTAAGTGGCTGAGCATTCCACAGACACGCGTACTCTTGACCTAGTTCTCAGAGAGATTCACTGTAACACAGAATATTCCTTCCGGAGGTGTCATAGCAGTCCTAATATTATCTATAAAAAAAAAACGAAGTAGACTGACATATCAAATTTTGAACCCGTTGAAGGTACACGAGATACCGAAATATCGTTCAGCAAATTTTATTATTATTATTATTATTATTATTATTATTATTATTATTATTATTATTATTATTATTATTATTATTATTATTATTATTATTATTATTGTTGTTGTTGTTATTAGAATCGTTAACACGTCGGACGAAATGCTTAGCAACATTTCGTCTGTCTTCGTGTTCTGAGTTCAAATCTCACTATGGTCGACTTTGTCTTTCATTCTTTCGGAGTCGATAAATGAAGTATCAGTCAAGTACTGGAGTCGATGTAATTAACTCATCCCCTCCTCCCACAAAACTGCTGTCCTTGTGACAAAATTTGAAACCATTATTATTATTATTATTATTATTATTATTATTATTATTATTATTATTATTATTATTATTATTATTATCATTATTATTATTATTATTATTATTATTATTATTATTATTATTATTATTATTTATTTATTCAGTTGTGATCGATCATCGCTACATTTTATTGTGTTTATCAATCAATTTCTCAATCGTTTGTGCAAGAGATGTGATTAGCGTCTGGTAGATATTCTTACTGAAGTTGGACAATAAAAGAAGGAAAAGACAATAGAAAATGAGGAAAAGTCAATACAAATGAGTTTTGTCTGCATTGAACGGTCTATCTTTATGGCAAAAATGATAATGATGATGCTATGACGACGATGACAACGAGAAGGACGATGAAGACGACGATGCTGAGGATGTTCTTCATATCAGTACCAGGCCACAAATTTCAAACCAACACTTTACTGTTTTTACTACCCTACCACTAGCTTTGTACTAGTAGTAGTAGTAGTAGTAGTAGTAGTAGTAGTAGTAGTAGTAGTAGTAGTAGTAGAGACAAGTTCTGTCTCGAAGTAAATTTTACGAAGTGTAGGTGTGTATGACGAAACTAGCGCAGCTAAATAGACCCAGACAAAGAACTAGGAGAAGGCACACTTGCGTTTAGGGTGTTACGTTTAATACGCCCCCGGTTAAATAGATAGATAGATAGATAGATAGATAGATAGATAGATAGATAGATAGATAGATAGATAGATAGATAGATAGATAGATGAATACATACATACATGCATGCCTGTATGCATACATACATACATAAATACATGCATGCATGCATGCATACATACATACACATGCATACATATATAACTACTTATGTATACATATATAGGTAGATACACAAATAGACCGAGAGAAAAAAAGGCAGACAGACAGCTAGATATCTCCAAGAGGCAACTACCAAGAAACATTTCCCCCATGTACATCAGGAATTTCTCTTCCTCATAAAGCTTAGGCAGGTTCTTAGTTTCCTGTTGTGAGTCTCTGCGAATAACATCCATGTAGTTGAGTAGCCAACATTCATCCCTTATTAGGGTGCGGAAGTCTCCAGACAAAAACATCTGACATAGCATTGCACAAAAATAGTAAGAGGCGTTTGGAATGCGTCTACTGAATTTTTCTCACAAGGCATAAGGCAAACCCGAAGTTATAACAAAGAATACACATGCTCAAAATGTCTTGCTGAGGGATTGAACCCTTGAACACATTGAGTGGCACCTTGAGCAATACATTACTTATAGCAAACATATTTGCAATGAATTCATAGAAATTTCTACTTTGTAATAACGCATGAAGTAAACGATGGAAAGTTTTACTTCTCAAAAGGATAAGCAAAGTATATTATGTAGTTTAAGGATACGTAAACTTTCTCCAAGGATACTCAAACAGTTTAATTGTAAACAAACGTTCTATTTATAACAAGTTCGTATGTAATAGTTGATCTGAACAAATTAAATCTTAAGACTTCCGCTCTTTGATTATACAACGACGAAAGACAGGCAGGATTCATCTTGTCAAAGTGTACTTAAGGGATACTTCAAGAATAAACAAAGTTTCTTTAAGAACACTCTGGTTTTCTCCAAGAACACGCTAACACTCTAATCGTAAACGAAGAACAGACAGTGAACATCAAGCAAACACGATGCAAGCGGCCAGTATCTACGATCCTATTTTCTTCGTCTTCTTCTTCATACAAGTAGTAGTAGTAGTAGTAGTAGTAGTAGTAGTAGTAGTAGTAGTAGTAGTAGTAGTATTAGTGGATTGGTCAGCAGGAAAATGTGGTATCCATAGCTTTCGCATGCCTTCTCTGGCCGGTATGATAGTTGCGTTAATTTTCCTTTTGAAGAGTTGTCAAGTCTCTATTGTGTTCAAGTGGCTACTATACGATGTGGTTTCGAATTACACACACACACACACACACACACACACACACACACACACAGAGAAACACACACATACATATATATAAATATATATATGTGTGTATGTGTGCGTTTGTGTGTGTGCGTGTGTGTGTGTGTATCGAGAGCGAGAGAGATGTTAGTATATGTAAGTATAAGTATACAGGTGTGCCGTGTGCGTGGTTGTATATATATATAAATATATATGTGTGTGTATATATGTGTGTGTGTGTGTGTGTATGTGTGTATATCAAGAGAGAGAGATTAGTGTATGCATGTAAGTATAAGTATATATGTGTACCGTGTGTGGTTATAAAAGTAACAAGAACTAAATACCAGTTTATAACATAGAAGCTATTTTATATTTCTGTTAGCTGAAAGCGATAATTTCCTTCCTATTTTCTCGCAACTTAACGACGTCCTCTTTCTGTTTTTGCTATTAAATCAATTCGTGTGTGTGTGTATGTGTGTGTGTGTGTGTGTGTGTGTGTGTGTGTGTGTGTGTGTGTGTGTGTGTGTGTGTGTGTGTGTGTGTGTGTGTGTGTGTAACAAATGATGGGAATAGAAAATGGAATATACGAGAAACTTTATTGCTCACAACGATCCTTCGGGCGGCATTCCGGCTAGCTCCTGCGGAAGGTACTTTTGAGGCCCTCGGCCCCAATATCGAGCCGCTTTGCGGCCCTCTATCCTTGTGTAGTGCAACGGATTCGGATACATTCATTGTATATGTATCACCTAGTATTAATTATCCGATACCCCATTCCAAACTCCCTACCCAACATATATCCACATACCCATAACCATACACTCAATACCTACAAATTCCATGTCCCATTAACTTGTTCATTCAACATTTAACGTGAATTCCTTCTCTGTAACAGTGCGTCGGTGTATCAACCCTTGGACCGCTTTCTGCCAGCTTTGCCGATAGACATACAGCTAGTTTCTAGTTCGACTTACAGCTTCCTATAAGACTTACAACTAAGTTTCTAGCCTTGATGCAGCATTCAGGCTGGCTGAAATTTGGCATTCAGGCTAGCTGGGAATTTTGTGGGGTATTCAGGTAGAAAAATCTCTAGAACTCTGGGGTTGAACGCCCAAGCACCAATATGTAAGTGGAACCAGGAAGATTAGCTTTCCATCTAAACTACAAAATATAAACATACACACTACCACGCTTGAACAGTACGTGTTGTAACTTTTTATCTCGATTTGAATGTACATGAAGGTATTTAGAATACCCAAACTTATTTCTGCATATGTGCTAAGCACTGATGATCATAGTTTTATATGATGATCCATGTGGCTTTGCATTATAGTGGAGCAGAATTGGGCCACGCCGATTCACCAATGCAGGTCTCATTTTTAACAAGTGAGCATACATTTCAGCGTGTTGATTGCAGTAAACCTCTGTTGTAATGCCCTGATTGTCTTCCAAAAAGCTGTAATGAACACCAATTGCAGACCACCAGACAGTCACCATAATCTTTTGCTGATGCAACTTTGGCTTTGGGAAATGTTTGGAGGACTCACGATCAAGCCCTTAACCTGATTATTTACGGTTATCATAAAGGATTCACGGTCAAAAAAAGCATCATTGGTGTTTTGCAGAAAGAGCACCTAGCACATTTCAAAACGCCGAAATTTTTGATTTTCATTGAGCTCATGCGGTACCCAGTTATCGATCTTTTTCATCTTACCGATCTTCTGCAGATTGGGTGAGACCGTTACAATACCGACACCAAGTGCCTGAGACATTTCTCTGACACTTTGCTTTCAATTGTTCATTGTTAAGACTGCATGACAGTCCTCTACCTTCTTCATCTTCAAGGCTCTCATCACCACTACGGAATTTCTGAAACCACCTTCGTACTGTGCAATCACTTGTGGACGCCTCTCCCCATGTCCTATTGATATTGGCAGCAGTTTGAGAGGCATTGTGCCCAAGCTTGAACTCATGCAAGAAAAGTAAGCGAAGATCCTTTTTGTTTTGTCATGTTCATAATTAAGGGCGCCTATGCTTCAAGAATGTTTTCTGTCTGAAATAAGTAGAACATTATTAAA
This sequence comes from Octopus bimaculoides, assembly GCF_001194135.2. NCBI lineage: Eukaryota > Metazoa > Mollusca > Cephalopoda > Octopoda > Octopodidae > Octopus > Octopus bimaculoides. Next base: position 14,595,928 of record NC_068987.1, on the reverse strand, counting down.
GAGCAAACATCAATTATTAAATACGTCGAAATTCACCTAAAATATAATTAAGATACTATGATAAAATTGCGTTTCGAAACACAACAGTTAGAGCGGCTATTATTTTCAGAACAACTTAATAATTTTCTTTTACATTCTTTCAAATTTTCTTCCACCATTAGGTAAGTGCAATTTACATTTATTCGTTTTCTCCTGGTATGTTGCGACATTTCACATCTTTGCTACTCCCAACAAATGAAAAGAGACGCTGGGTTATTGTTTAGTGTTTCTACAATTTTGAATTTTCATACAATGTTGCGTGTATGTTCAATGTGCACGCGCGCGTGCGCGAGACGTAGTCTTTTAATGTACGGAGTTCAGTAAGTATCAGAACAGGCTGCTTCTGGTAATGTCAATTATTTTCCCGAAATTGGCGGGGTAAAGCAGCTGATTTGTCTTTGACAGCGTAACGGTCTAGAACCATGGCCATATTACGTTACAAATATTACGTAACATGTGTTCACTTAGTTAAATAATTTCAAACTGATTCGGCTCAACCAATAAGTATTTATTGTATCACCAACCTCAGAAGTCACCGCACGCCACTGATATGTACATATATATATATATATATATATATATA
>NC_068987.1:14594137-14595121 GCF_001194135.2 Octopus bimaculoides | reverse complement strand
AAATGAGTAAAAGAGTATGTATATATATATATATATATAAGCAATGTTAATTCTCTAAATGAAGTATTAACAGTAACTGCACGATAAAGTGTAGTATATTGCCACTTAAGTGTGGCTGACCCCTAGGGGTGGATGTTACTGTTGCTTTTAGCCCCAGGAGGACATCTCCTCCAGCTGGCTTATCGACACACGACTGTGTCCTGTTTGCCAAGGGAAGTTATCCCTCTCACCTCGATCAGCAGCACGAACGTATCCGGATTTCAGGGTTATTTCCCTTCGTCGGCGTTCGACAGCTGATGACATATATATATATATATATATATATATATATATATATTCTTCATGGAATACCAGACTACAAGCCGCTTATACCTTGATATATTACATTCAACAATTCCCCACATAAATAGGTCATAATACCACATGGCTTTCAAAAGACATAACAGATTATATCAGTTGACAGTATTAACTTAGACCTGGCCAATGATAAATTTCTATTAGACGTTAACAAGGGAGACAATCATTTTGCCTAACGTCAAACATTATTTAATTCTTGTCGCTAGTGACACAAATTTTAGTTTAATGGAATGAAGTATATCTCATAAGCGCTTTGTGCTTATTTGATTTAGTTTTCTTTTCTTTGTCGTTTGAATATTAAATTCGTTTATATTCATACAGTAGCTGCCTTTCGATGTGGTTGAAATGTGGATGAATCTCTTCAGTTCGAAGTTATAGATATGTGTGCGTGCACACACGCGCATGTATGCGTATGTGTGTGTGCGTGTGCGATCGGTAATCCAGCGAAAACGTAGCGTTTACTGTCTAGTGCAAGGCATCTCATTCTATATTCTCTCAATAAGTCGGAAGGTAAATATTTGGGTAAATGAACAATAAAGCTGATCAACCATTGAAATCTCTCTCTCTCTCTCTCTCTCTCTCTCTCTCTCTCTCTCTCTCTCTCTCGCTCGCTCGCTCGCTCTGTTA
>NC_068987.1:14593513-14594127 GCF_001194135.2 Octopus bimaculoides | reverse complement strand
TATATATATATATATATATATATATATATATATATATATATATATATATATTTATATAATTATTCATTTATATATATATGCATACATAGATGCACACATATACACAGGCATATATACATATATACATATATATAATAATATAAATAATATATATATATGCATATATATATATGTATGTGTATATATACATATATATTTATATTTATACACATGCATATATGGGTACAGGACGTCACTAACAGTAAACAACATGAAATACGAAAACAGCGAGAGAAACAAATGGAAAACAGAACGAGTAACACAAAGAACGACCCTTGTCAGTTGTCGGCTGTCTATCTACTCCTCGTGCTGTGGCTCCACTCGGTCCCAACCAACCAGCCACATAACAAGCACCCCGGGGTTTTCGTTCAATGCTCGAAATGTGGAGTAGATAGATAGATAGACAGCCGACAACTGATGAAGGGTTGTTCTGTTTTGCATTTGCTCTCTCGTTGTTTGCGTATTGAACTCATTTATTTTCGTATTTCATGTTGTTTACTTGTTTACTGTTGGTGACATCCTGTACCCATATGTGCATGTGTATATGTATATGCGCGTGTGTGTATCTATATATA
>NC_068987.1:14590637-14593024 GCF_001194135.2 Octopus bimaculoides | reverse complement strand
TATATATATATATATATATATATATATATATATATGCCGCGTGAGATGCATACAGACTATGACGACGAGGTCCAGGAGAAATATTGTGTATTGGTTCACTGGATACTTTCTTTACACTAACAAACTAATACCATATGTTCTAACACATAAAATGTGAAATTACAGACACACATAGAGATGCGAATAACCCAACAAAAGCGAGCGTGCTTACATAGATGTGAGTGTTTGTGTGATATTGTGTGATTATATTTATGTATAATGTGCCAAATACATATAAATTGTATGACAATATTTATGCTTGTGTGTATATACGTGTATGTATTTGCTTTGAGTAAGTATAAATATATATATATATATATATACATACACGTATATTTAGACACACAAACATATGTTTGTGTGTGTGTGTGTGCGCCTATGTGTGTACATGTGTGTGTGTTTGTCTGTGCATGTGTGTGTATGTGTATAGATATTAATATATTCATATCGATCTGTCTATCTAACTACTATATATATATATATGTGTGTGTGTGTGTGTGTGTGTGTGTATTGAGAGGGAAAGAAGAATGTTGAAGTGTGTCAGTATATTTATTAAATTGTGCCAGTGTGTAGTATACTTGTGTGTTTGTGGGTGTGTGTGTTTGTGTGTGTATGTGTGTGTGTGTGTGTGTGCGTGTGTGCGTGTGTAAAAGACATAGGAGGGGTGAGTGACTAGGAAACAAAGAGAGACCGAGACAGACTCACACACGCACACATACAAACACACACGTATATATACACATATATATCTGCATATATATATGTACATTCATATACACACACACAACACACACAACACACACACACCCATTCACACACACACACACACGCACACACACACACATATATATATATGTATGTATATATATATATATATATATTACGACCGCATAAAGATGCTAAATTGGAAAAGTGAAATCATATCAGCAACATAGATTTTTGACGTCTAGCTTTATAAGTGGACAATAGAAGCAGTTTTATTGGACCAGAGGTCAGATACATATTTAAATACGCTATAGATAGATTTTTTCTGGACATGAATTGGTTAATTAAGAAATGATTGGCAAGGTTTATTCCAATGAGTTTGCCTATTCTGCTGAAAAGGAAAGCCACGGTGTATATCTAAATTGACTTCTATTGGTATCACTGGATAACTTTGATTGCAACTCAGTTTAATGTTTCAACCGAGATGGCTATACACACATACACACACGCACACAAACACATACACACACACACACACACACACATACATGCATACATACATTCATACATAATTACATGAATATATGTGTGTATGTATATCTATACATACCTATATATGTGTGTGCCTGTTTGTGTATGTTTATATGCATGTGTATATGTGTGTACCATATGATATATATAAAACGCATCAAATATATTAATATATACATGTATAGTGTTTGTATGTTTATACGTATAATTATGTAAGTATATATATATATATATATGTCTATATATATACATATATATGTATATATATATACATACATATACATACATATATATATATACATATACATACATTTATATACATACATACATACATATAAATGAACATTGTATCTATACACACAGAAATATAATATTTATGCTTTTGTATATAATATACACACATATTTATGACTATTCACGACCAATATCTGAGAATATCATACATACGTATAGGAGGTTTTTCTTAATTTATTTTTGACTGAATATGTCTACAAACAATTTTATTTGTTTGTGTATAGCATATGAAGAAACCGAAATTGTGAAATGGTTAAATTGTTCAGCTGACACTAAGGTACACACATCTCAAACTTTTGACTCTTCTATATTGATTCTTTTAACATATATGAGTGTTTAACAGATGTATGCATACGCGTGTGTGCGTGTATGTGTGTTTTTATAATGAAATGCAACAATTTCACAGATATTTCACAATTTCAGACTAAGCGTTAGAGTGGTTCCTCTTTTAGAATACAAACATTATCACCCATATTATTACGTAATTAAATATAAAATTACGTAATTAATTTGGATGAGATTAACTGACCGTTTTATCATGAAGTAAGATTGAACTATGAAAATCACAACAGAATTTGTATTCTAAATCTTTAATCTAAGTCAAAAAATCCAAACCACAGTTCAGAGCAATTTCGAAGCCGGACCTTAGGTTTCGAACTTTAATTAGCAAATAAAATAATTTGCAAGGCGAAGTTCTCATCAGAGGATACGCCAAAACATTAACATTTAAATTAGAGACCAAATAACACGTGTCTCATCCTTATATATTATAATTTTTCAAATCCTCCGCGCAAGCGCATTTCTAATCGGCAGCATAT
>NC_068987.1:14588557-14589907 GCF_001194135.2 Octopus bimaculoides | reverse complement strand
TATATATATATATATATATATATATATATATATATATATGCATGTTTGTAGGTTGTATGTTTTTATGCACCTATGTTTGTGCGCGGAGGTTGGTGCCTATGTGTGTGTTCCTTCAGTGAGTATGCATGTATTTTTTTAAAAACTTTCTATTGTTCTTCTGTATTAGATATAAACAAAAATCAAATCTGCAATCTGTGTATGCAGTAACAGTCTTAAAGTGCTTTTTTCCTCCTCAACCAATTAATATTTTTGGTTGTTTTATGGATAATATATATTTCCATATACACATACATTTATACACACATATAACTACACTCACACATATACGTGTGTGTGTGTTAATATACACACACACACACATATATATATACATATATACACATAAATATATGCTTATATCTACGCCTATGTATGCATATATATGCGTGTGTATATAAATGCATATATTCATGTACATATGTGCGTGTATATGTATGTGTGTGCCTGTGTGTTTTAATACACACATACACATATATATATATATATATATACATATATATACACATAAATATATGCTTATATCTACGCGTGTATATGCATATATATGCGTGTGTATATAAATGCATATATTCATGTACATATGTGCGTGTATGTGTGTGTGTGTGTGTGTGTGTGTGTGTGTGTGTGTGTGTGTGTGTGTGTGTGTGTGTGTGTGTGTGTGTGTAACCCACAAGCCTATCGAATCCCATAATGAATTTAGTCTTACTCTAGTATTTAGCATTTTTTTTTCTTCCTGATAGAAGGCTGATTGGAACAAGCCTCTCTCTCTCTCTCTTTCTCTCTCTTTCTCTTTCTCTCTCTCTCTCTTTCTCTTTCTCTCTTTCTCTCTCTCTCTCTCGTTCCCTCTCTCGGTCTGAATTCAAGTCCTATCTTATATATGCAGATAGATGCAGAAACGATTCAAGAAAACTATTTGCTCGCTTCAGCTTGGATTTTGTTCTTTCGAATGAATTCAGTGTTTATGGATATAGGTCGAAATCTTTATCTTTACACTTGGCATGTTTCCATTGCTCTATGAATTCTCTGAAATGATTTTTTTTCTTTTTTCTTTTTTTTTTCTTTTTTTTGCTCTTGCTTTTCTGACGTTTTATATTTACAGAAATTAAGTATATGCATACACAAACACAGACACATACATACGCACATACATATATAAATACATACATACATTTGCACGCACAAGCAAGTATATGTTTATGTAAGTTTCTATGTGGATGTGCGGATCATGTATGTGTATATGTATGTATCTCTCTTTCTCTCTCTCTCTCTCTCTCTCTCTCTCTCTCTCTCTCTCTCTCTCTCTCTCTCTCT
>NC_068987.1:14587165-14588466 GCF_001194135.2 Octopus bimaculoides | reverse complement strand
TATATATATATATATATATATATATATATATATATATATATATGTTAGTAAATATATATATTCATATCAGTATATATTTATTGATATGAATATATATTTACTAATATATATATATGTGTGTATGTATGTATGTATGTATGTATGTATGTATGTATATGATAGAGGCGTTCTCCCTCGTACGTTTATAGCAGTATGGTTGATCATTTACATTATGCAAGTGTTTTTTTTTTCATATTTTCAATTTGAAATCATTTAGTCGAAGCTAAGTTTTCTTCTCTTTATATATATATATGCATGTATATACCCATGCATACATACATACATGCATGTATACATGCAAATACACACACATACAGACACACGCATATAAATATATATATATATATGTACATATACATTTATATGTATATGCTTATGTAAAAGTGTGTGTATATATATATATATATATATATATATATATATATATATATACATATATATAACCCACGAAGAATGTAAAGATAGTGAAAGGTCAGAAATACAATGTAAGTGTTTGTAAAGATACGTTATGTTTTCTTTAGAGGGATTTTTTTCTGAAAAATTGAAACATCGTGCGATATGAAAGTCTGCGAACCAAACCAGTTTTTCTACAAAGTATAATCTACAGTTTTGATAATGTCCGTCTATAGAATTTTATCGAGAATTATGTAGAAGTTTTGTACATGATTTTCTCTCATCAGGTAATAAAAAAAAAAAGGACAACAAAAATTTTGTAACATTAATGGCGGTGCCATTATTACCAGGAGCAGTAACGGTAAAAATCATCTCCAGAAGTAGTATTAACAACAGCAACAACAACAAGGGCGGTGATGACGACCACAATTTTATCAATTACAGTACCAGGGAAAAGTAGCAAGTCAAATCACTACCTCTAACTACCACCCAAAACGTTTCGAACGAGGTCTTTTTTTAACCTAAGTAACACGCACTCACATGTGTGCATAGATATACATACGTCTTTCATATTTTATCTTTTATGTGTTTCAGACTGCGGCCATGCTGGGGCATCGCCTTGAAGATGTTCTAGTCGAATGAATCGACCCCAGTACATTTATTTTTTGTTTTGTTTTGTTTCTTTTGTAAGCTTGTACCTATACTATCGGTCTCTATTGCCGACCCGCCAGATTACGGAGAAACACACTAACACCGGTTGTCAGGCGGTGAAAGCAAACACATCACACACACACACACACACACACACACACACACACACACACACACACACACACACACACATATGTATCTCTGTGTGTGTGTGTGTG
>NC_068987.1:14581262-14587155 GCF_001194135.2 Octopus bimaculoides | reverse complement strand
ACACACACACACACATATGTATCTCTGTGTGTGTGTGTGTGTGTGTGTGTGTGTGTGTGTGTGTGTGTATGTGTGTGTGTGTGTGTGCGTGCGCGATGGGTGCGATGGGCTTCTTTCAGTTTCTGTCTACCAAATCCACTCACAAGGCTTTGGTCGGCCCTAGGCTATAGTATAAGACACTTGCCCAAGGTGCCACGCAGTAATGAAGCCTCGCCCTGGTCACTCCACCTGCTTAATATAACAGCCAATTCTCTCATAAATCATGCTCTACCATGTTGAGTAAAGAAAGGAGCCAGACAAAGAAATATGATGTTATTGCTTAAATTTTCCCAATAAGATGGTCTCCGACGACTTAAATATATTCACTTAAATATATTAAAACAATCCTCTTTTTTTTTGTTTTTCCATCAGTCGAAAATTATCATCACCATCTCTACTATTCCCTGCTTCTTTTCTTTCTCTGTCTTTTTATCGCTATCCTTCTCGTGAAATCTGTAATTTTAGGCTCTGTTTCTTTTCATATCAATGTAAAGATCTCACTTTAAATTATCCAACTGCGTTACATATTAGAATCACTCAACATGAAATGAGATTGCAGATTTCCTTCAATTTGTAATTCATCTTATCTATATATTTTTGCAGTAATCATTGAAAATAGTTCATGAATTATTCGTTGGAATAATGTCAATTAAATCTTCTTCACTTAACTCCTGTTTCAAAAACAATAGGTTTTTTTTCCCTTCTTTTGCTTATTCTTTTATTTGTATCATTCACAGGATATGGCCACGCTGGGACACAACATTGAAGGGTTCAGTTGACCAAATTGATCCCAGCACTTATCTTTTGTAAGTCTGGTATTTATTCTATCGATATGGCTTGCTGAACCCATAAGTCCCGGGGACCTAAACAAACCAACACCGGTTGTCAAGCGATGGGGTGACAAACACAAAAACACGCGCACACAAACTTATATACATATATACATTCTTACATACATACATACATACATACATACATGCATACATGCATGCATACATACATATATACATATATACATACATATACCTGGTGCTGCTGATATACGAAGTTTTCAGTCTTATCGTTAAAGGCAAGAAACAGAGTATTAGTATTTTTCGGTCGATAACTGATGAAGAATTACGGTCCTTCTGTGTCTGTCCTACGTGTATGTTTTGTAATATCTAATGCATTTTTCATTTATACACACACACACATATACATGACGGGTTTCCACACAGTTTCCATTGACCAAATTCCCTCAGAAGCCATTGGTTGACAGGTACTATAGTACAAGATATTTGCCCAAAAGTACGGCATATTAGTATATTAAACTCGAAACCGCCTGGTTGCGTAACGAACTTCTTAACCACGCAGTCACTGCTGCACTTCAGTTTCTTCAACAATTAATTTTGTATCTGTTTAGAGGTTTTCTTGCTTCGGCATCATTACCATTCCAAAATGATCCAGACAAAATGACTTTCCAGCATCCATTGATGCAGCTTTCTTAATTTCATGATTAGCTATTGCTATTATCTTCACACAATGAAGAACATTCAATATTTTCCCCATAACACTAAAATAGTAAGCTGGCTCTCCTCCATATCATCGAGTAATTTTCATACGAATGTTTAACATAATTTGTTTTAAAATTACAAATTGTTCCTTGATCTAATGGTTGGCTAGGTGATATAGTTTTATGTGATGGCAAGGACAGAACTTTAACGTTAAGGTGTTCTAAATCACAGGGATACGATGGAACGTTATCAATTAGTAATAAAATTCAAAATATCGATATTATTTTTGGAGATATATTTGTCTAGCAAATTATGGGAGCTGAGACTGTGTGTAAACTAAAACAATTATAGCGTGAAAGACACATATTAAACATTTAAAAACACGCGAAGACTGTTAACTTCACTTAAACATTTATCATTTAGTGTCACTATTTTTATCGCACCAACTTCAGGAACAAAGCTTTGATAAAACCACTTTGGATTAAACCAGTTTTCGAATATTGCAGTAATTTCTAAAAATAAATAAGTAAATAGGTGCAGGAGTGGCTGTGTGGTAAGTAGCTTGCTTACCAACCACATGGTTCCAGGTTCAGTCCCACTGCGTGGCACCTTGAGCAAGTATTTTCTACTATAGCCTCGGGCCGACCAAAGCCTTGTGAGTGGATCTGGTAGATGGAAACCGAAAGAAGCCCGTCGTATATATGTATATATATATGTATGTGTGCGTATATGTTTGTGCGTCTGTGTTTGTACCCCCAACATCGCTTGACAACCGATGCTGGTGTGTTTACGTCCCCGTAACTTAGCGGTTCGGCAAAAGAGTACGATAGAATAAGTACTAGGCTTCCAAAGAATAAGTCCTGGGGTCGATTTGCTCGACTAAAGGCGGTGCTCCAGCATGACCACAGTCAAACGACTGAAACAAGTGAAAGAGTAAATAAAATAATGATAATATGTAACACGAGGGTAAGCCTATTATCCATCAGTGCAGAAGTTGTCGTCTGTTTATTTTTCAGGCAGATGTACCATCCATCACTGGATCACTGGGTTGCCAGGTCTGTTGCGACTTCATTACATTACTCAATTTTCGTTGCGACTTCATTACATGACTCACATTTTCTGAGTGGGCTAGAGTAACGTTTAATAAAGTGTTTTACTCAAGAACCTAACGCATCGCCTGGTCCAGGAATCGAAACAACAATTTTACTATTGACGAGTCGAACAGCTTTGACCACTAAGCCACGCTCCTCCACAAGCGGTAATTCCTTCTTTCGTTCTTTTTATTCGCATGTCAATGAACTGAGAGAATATTTTTATTCAGTCCGCTCATTGCACACGGATTACGGACCCCATTAATTGATAACAGCTTCCTCAAACAATCCTTAATTCACTGGAGCATAACACTATTAAAGTTCAACCGTTAAGTGCCATGAATCAGCTCATTATTTCTTCTGTTCTTGGTATAAAAGTTCCCTTTGCCATTTTCTTCCTGGATAGACGGGTTCATTAAATATTTGTTGTAAAGAATTTAAATCTGCTTCAATTATTTAAGAAATTGTTTGTACAAATTCTGCTGCAGTTTTCCTATCGTTTGATCTACTTCTGCCATACGTATAATAGCGTGGCTGGATGTGTAAGTAATCAGGGTCGACTCTACGCACAAGGAAAATTAGACGATTGCTTAGGGTAGCGGTACCCCAAACGTTTTCTGCACCATGGATAGGTTTCATGTAAGACACATTTGGACATTAAACTATAGATTGCTGCGGGGTTTACATTTTCTTTTCTTTTCTTTTCTTTTTCATTTTTCTTTCTCGCAAATTAATAATAATTTTCCGATTGCATGTCCCTGCTGATGTGAAGAGTAAGGTGACTGAAGGAAGTTGTAGACAAAGGATTGAAGAAGTGGGAACATAGCATATGGCTGGCCCCGAGCGTTGAAAGCCTTAACGCCAGCTCTCAGTATAATCTGCACGTATTTTGTAACCGTATGCTTTAGTTTCTATGTATGTTACACAAAGAATAATTGTATTCCAAGATGACCATATTTCAGTGTTTGCTCTCACCTTAATTAATCGTGTCTGTCTTCTAATTTGTTTGCTTTTTTTCTGATTTTTCAATTATTATTCTCCTGTTCCTAAGCAACAAAAACTTTTGTTAAATATTTGTGCTTGTTTTGTATTATTTTGGATTATTTTTTGTTTCCCCTTTAATTTCTTGCTATTTCTTGTTGTTGTTGTTGGTGGTGGTGGTGTTTGTGGTGGTGGTGTTTTTTATCCCCCAGGCCAACTCTGTAATCAAGACCATCTCAGCCATGCGATCTCGTGTTTTATTCGGACTTAGCTTTCCATTCTTATTTAATGATATGGTGTGATTCGTGAGAGATTTTGCTGCTACTTCTAGTAAGTCACGCAACCGGGTATAGGCTCCCTCATTGACACTTACTTAAGAACTCTTACAGTGTATATCATCACCTTGAGCTGAGACAAAATCCGTCGCCACTGACGTAGGCAAACAGAGATTGAAAAATAACTGTTGTTGCAATTAGCCGGTCGGCTGGGTAAAATTTCGTTAGTTTTCTTATACCAGTGGTGACGGATTTTGTCTTGGCATGAGGTTACCTGTGGATACATGCTGCTTACGAAGCCTTAAAACGTAAAAACCTGCTTCTAGCATTCTCGCCACCGCTGCTAGGCGATTTTCGTCTGCAGCTGGTATATTTTCGTTAATAACACAGTACATCCATAGGAGGTATAATCTCCAGACGATTACCGCATTTAATTTGTTTTTCCGTGATTAATTTGCATTAAGTATGATATGTAGATTGCTACTTTAAACTAATACTACTTCTGCTGCACATCATGAATTTTTGTTCAGCCAGCCGGCTAATTACAACATCAGTGATTTTTCAATCACTGTTTCTTGTATCAGTGGCCATAGATTTTCTGTTGGCATACGGTTGCCAGCAGGTACATACTGCTGACGTAACCCACAAGCCGTTACTGGAAAATTTTTGTCTGTTACTGATATAGTTGTGTATCATTTAACACAGTACGTCCACAAGAGATATTACCTCCAGAAGAATACCACAGGTAATTTGTCTTTCTGTGATTCATTTACATTAAGTATGACACAGAGATAGCTGCTTTAATCTAATACTGTTTCTCTTGCACATAACGAATTTTTAAGACGTAAAGTTATTTTGATTTCTAACTGAGTGTGACTAGTTTCACACTTTTTACTTCTTGAAACAATCCATAACATTGTAAACGGCTGAAACAAGTACCCCAACGCATCTTTTCTTTGCTGTAACTATTGGCCAATCGACGCCTTAAACTGGTATTTATTTCATCAGCCTCGAAAAAGTTAAATAGGCGCAAGTTTGCAACCACGTAGATTCTGGTTCAACTACACAGCACAGCAGCTTGAGCAAGTGGCTACTACTATGGCCTCGGACCAATCAATACCTTCTGATTGAATTTAGTAAACGGTAACTGCAAAGGAGCTCTTCGTATATGTATGTATAAGTGCGTGTGTGTGTGTGTGTGTGTGTGTGTTCCACCGCTCGACAATCGGTGATGGTTTACTTTAGACGCCCTAACTTAACAGTTCAGTAAACGTGACCAATAGAATAAGAACGAGATTTTAATAAGATACTGGGTTCGATCTGTTTGACCAAACCTTTCAGAACTGTGCCCCAACATGGCTGCAGTCCAATGACTGAAATAATGAAAGATAAAATGAAAAAAGAAAGATGCTTTCGGCACGATTTAAACTTAGTGCGCAATGAGCCGGAACAAATAACGCTCTAACCACTGAACCACGTACTCTCCTAATTGCAATTTCGCTCTAACCACTCATCAACCTAGCCACCTAATTGCAATTGGAAATCGTTGAAACAAACAGCAAGTTTCTCTTTTATTATTACTACAAGTGTCAACGAGACGACAGCTAAGCTGCTTAATGTAGACGGCAGCTGAAGAGTTATGTAGACATAGAGTAAATACCACAAGATGGTCTATAGATATTAGCACCCACCACCACTACTGCCATCACTGCCACCAAATACCAGCAAATGCTCTGTAGCTGTTGCCATTCGCCACCAATACAACAAACATGGCCAATTCTATATGTCAATACATATAACATATATTGATTTCTGTTGGCATGTGAGAAGGCCACGTTTATTTTTAGGACAAGTTATGTTGTACATTTAATCGACCTCGGCTATTTATTTATCAACTCTTAGAGTGATGAAAAGCAAAGTAAACTATGACGGAATGTTGCTGTTGTTGTTGTTGTCGTTGTTGCTGTTGTGTGTGTGTGTGTGTGTGTGTGTGTGTGTGTGTGTGTGTGTGTGT
>NC_068987.1:14577160-14578842 GCF_001194135.2 Octopus bimaculoides | reverse complement strand
TATATATATATATATATATATATATATGCATATATATACATATATATATATATATGCATATAATAATACAAATGATATGTGAGCATATGCATATATACATACATATATATATACATACCTACATCTACATGTATATATAGATGCATATCCGGGTACAGGACGTCAAAAAAACATGGACAAAAAAGGAACGGGAACATAAAGAAGGCAAAAAACACGAACTTTTTTTACGGACAACAAAATGAACACATAGGAAAACAGACAAGCCACATATGGAACTTTTCCTTCATCAGCTGCTTCTATTCTAAACTAGGCGTTTCGAAGATGAGGCAGAACGCGCTCTTAGAATAGCTCTTCCCGAGAGAAAATATATTATGATGTAGACCTTTTTATAAACTTTAGACAAGTATTCGTATTGCGACAAAGTTTCTACAATCATCAAAAGTACCGTAGAATTTTCAACAATCACAAAATTAATGTCAGCAGTTGTATTACTGGTAACTTTTCTGAAGCTGTCATCTGTAGACTCCTTTTGTTTTTCTGATTTTCCTAATACCATTTAATTGTACTGTTGTATAAGCCTTGACTCGTGCCTTTAAAGGATAAATGCACGGCAAGCTTTTAAGTTTATTCCATCCATGTCACATTCTGTAACATAGCGATTATTATTAATCGGCTTAAGGCTAACCTGTTTAAATTATGGTATAACGAACACACAAACGCTTTCGAAATTCCAGCAAGATATGCAGGCATTACTTTGTTGAAATATTTCAACGTATTTCATTTTGTAGCATAGTTTTATTGAATTTATTATACATTCTAATATAACAAAAATACAATGCACTTATTCCCTGTTCCACATTGCAATTATCATATGCAATTTATTTTTATAACTTCCAGAACTTTCATAACTTTCATAATTAGTTTACACGCTCACATTTAATGCTTTACATACTTGTCCTGTAGTTGTAACCTATTTCTTCCTTATCTCCACATTTCCTAACCTCTTCTCTCTTTATTGTCCACTATTTTGTAAACAAACCACAACATAAGTAATGTTCAATAAAACATATTACACAATAGGATATTTCTCCTTAGACTTTTCTTTTACACCCAGCCTGCACTTGCTTCTTCTTTCAATCAAGTACATCAATGATAAAACGTTTGTTTTAAAATCAATAGCTATTTATAATTTTCAGTTTTCTTAAATTATTGTCTTTTCTTTGTTCTTCGATCGCTACCACTCATGTTCGCTTTCTTCCTACCATTCTCCCCTTTTTCTCACTCTTTTCTTTCTTTCTTTCCCGCTTCTTTCGTTTCTCTTCTTTATCCTTTGCTCTCTTTTCACTTTATTTCTATCCGATATATTTCAGTCTCTATATATAACCCTTTTTACCAACACTAACTCTATCAATTTCCAACAAACAATGAAATTACGTATTTACTACATATTGTGCGAGTTCTCAAAGGAAGCCAAATTGTGTGTTCTTTGTTAAATCACTGCTATTTGGTGAACCGAAGTCATATTTCTGAAGTTCCAGGTTTTATTCGTCGCTATATTAATCTACGCTTGGAATTGAGTACTTTTTCTCGCGTTTCTATGCAGCAATGTGGATTCAATACTTTATTGTATGTTTATTGTGTTTGCGTGTGCGTTTGTGTGTTTATATATATATATATATATA
>NC_068987.1:14576758-14577097 GCF_001194135.2 Octopus bimaculoides | reverse complement strand
CATACATGTAGACATATATTTTTAGCTTCTTTTGTTTTTTAAACTTACTTCGGTCATTTAACAGCAGCCATACAAGTGTATCGCCTTGAAGAATTCTAGACAAATGAATCGGCCAAGTACACATTATCCTCCTCATCATCATCATCATCATCACCATCATCATCATCATCATCATCATCATCATCATTATTATTATTATTATTGTTATTATTAAGTCTGGTACTTAGTCTCTCGGTGTCTTTTGCTGAACAGCTAAGTTACTGGGACGTAAACATACCAACAATGTTTCTCCAGCAGTAGTGGTGGTGGTGGTGATGCTGGGACCAAAGCCCTGTGAGT
>NC_068987.1:14569198-14576030 GCF_001194135.2 Octopus bimaculoides | reverse complement strand
ATATATACATACATACATACATACATACATACATACATACATACATACTTACATGCATTCATCCATACGTACACACTCTAACGTCTTTGAAAATATCAGAATAGACATATTGTTTAGTGTTTGCCCTGAGACGAACAGCAAGATTGTCTTCGAACGTAGGTCAACTTGATCGAAATTGAACTGGGACTAAACAAGCGTAACAACAATTTGGACAAATGTAATATTAGTTTACAGTGACATTGATGTTGTTGTTGCTGTATAACCCGAGGAAAGGCTTGATCAAAAGCGCACCAGCCGTGACCAGTCCTTCAGTTTTTGAGATATAGTATATCAAGGACTATATTATCAAATGGGTCATTTCTTAATAAAAACAAAAGCAGTTGGCCTTGAACTGACTGAGAGTTGTCCGACGTGATGGCCATATTGATATTGTCTTGTTTTTACAACTATATCTCTTTAGCTTGTTTACCACATTCCGTCAGTATGTACTTGAAAGAATGTTGATCTGTCTTCATTGACAGAATCTGGATGACGTTCATGCCCTTTTTTATGTATGGTTGTTGTTATTGTACCAGATCAGCCCTGAGTGAGCAGATCTATGACCAAAGGTGCTCCAGCCATAACTATTCCAAATATACGTTTATATATATATATATATATATATATATACTATTCCAAATTTACGTATTTCATTCTTGGCTTCACTGTAAAGAGTAATTTGCGGATGGTTGGATACTCTTTCTAGTGAGTCTAACAACCCAGTTTGTGTTTGTACATGTGCGGTGGACCCCTAAAATACTGGTAGATTTTGCGGTAGACATATTAGCCAATCAAGAGTCAGGGTATGTTTTTGCGTTGTAAAAGCCCGCATTAAAGCTGACAACCATCTATCAAACAAGAAAATTATACTCCTAAACCTAATATTTCATAAAATATAATTATTCATAAAATAATTATGTTTATAATAAACTGTAAAAAAAAATCCCTAAAGTTTTGGAATAAGCACACCCACTGTAACATTTTATTTGGGGTTTTTTTGTGATTTTTTTCCAAACTTCTGTTTTAAACATAATTATAATTACTTGAAACAAGTAATTACATGCGTAAATTCTAAAATTCAAATTTACATGAAAAGATAGGTTTTAATTAAAAGTAACAGAAATATATTCCAATATAATGGTTTGTTTTTTTTTCATTAATGTTCGACGTCTTTCAGAAGAACGCTCTTCAATCCTTCGCAAAGTCGCAGGCTCTCTGCTTGTGGGCCACCCCTATTGTGCTTATATTATACTCTGATGTAACCAAGACTAGATACGAAGCAATTCCTGGGTCAATATAATCAGCTAACTCCGTCTCCCAAAGTTTCAGGCCTTGTGTCTATGTAGAAAGGATTACCAAAGGCAATTGTTACCCCACTGGACTGTTTCGGTATCGCTAAAATAAGTACCAGTAGAAAACTGGGGTCGATGTATTCAAATACACCCACCAATCTTAATGTTACTGGTCTTAGTGCCGAAGTTCGAAAGAATTATCAAATAGCAACAGTGAAGAAATCTGTGTCAGATTTAGAAAAGGGAAGAGAGGAAGATGAGCGAGATATAATTAAGGGAAAAATCGAATTGAAGATAGGAAAAAAAGGAGAGGGAAAAGTAAGAAAGGGAAAAAGAAATTATGAATAATATCTATTTCCTGTCATGTTTAAATATGTTTTCCTATAAAGTCTGCTGCGTTGTGCGATGTTTATCCCACAATATGGGAGCGTGTTTTCGAGTGTGTGTGTGTGTGTACGCGTAGCTGTTCATATTAATATACAATAAATGTTAAAAACAATAATGTAGAGAATATATATATATATATATATATATATATATATTAGATTTTCTTTTATATAACTGATTTTTATGTGTGTGGGCGAGTAAGAGGGTTGGAGAGACAGAATTCTCCTTCTGAAAGAAAACATCAATAATAAAAAGAAATAATAAATAGTTAACGGATTCCATTGGACAAAGAATTTTATTGGAAAGTGGTGTCTACATTTAAGGTTGACCCTTTAAATTTCGTTTGTAAATGTCATAAAACAAAATAACCGCCATAAAATACATCGCCATTGATATACATCGGGCGCGTGTATATGAATTTTGTGTGTACGTGTGTGTGTGTGTATGTGTATATGAGTATTTGTAGCTATGCTAATGTATGTGTATTTGTGTGCGTGTGTGCATGTGTATATGTGTCACCACCATTGACATACATCGGACGTATATTTGAATGTGTATGGCTTTTGTTTGTGTGCGTCTGTATCTATATCAGTGTGTGTATTTGTGTATATGCATGAATGAGTGTGTGAGCATGTATATATGCGTATACTTTATGAGTATGTGTAGCTATGTCTATGTATGTGTGTTTGTCTGTGTCAATCTGTGTATTTCTGTTATGTATGTGCGTGTATGAGTGTGTGTAGCGATGGTTGTACGAGAGAGTGAGTGCGTGTACGTATATATGTATATGATTTTTGTATGTTTGTGCGTATGTGTGTTTATTTCAACCAAGCGTTCGTCACTTTTGTTTATTCAACAAACGCAGACGACACTCATTGACTTTGGGAGCTGCCATTCTACACTCGAGGTTTTTCGTCTATTTTCTGAGTTTACTCGGCTTTTTCGCTTTTATTTCTATTTTATTTCATTGAGTTTTCCTTGTTTATTGAATTATTTTCTGTCGTTGTGTTTGTCAAGGTAATGGGTTTATTTTTATTTCTCTTCCGCAACTAACACCAGCCCTGATCAAACAGACCTTATGATTACAAAATCTTCCAGCTGTAACCATCTTATATGTTGTTTACACTAGAGACATCTTTCGTTTAAGTAGTTGGAATGTGTATCATGAGGAAGATGTAGTTGCTATTTCTATCAAGTTTGCTTTGGTCTGATCGAGCAAATCAATGATCAAAAACGTTCCGACCGTGACTATTATAGCATTTTTTTTATATATATTAGAGACTTCATGACTTCATTAGCAAATGTGTACTTTAAATTGTTTGTTGTATGAAGACGTTTTGGCTGTTGTGTCTAACAAGAGAGGCTGCTGCATACGGCCCTTGCTGGATCAGCGTTGGTATTTTTTAATCCTCAAATAGTCTGATCAAGCTGACAAATAATCATATATATATATATATATATATATATAAATGGATCAAAACAGTTTGATTTAAATTCCTTGGTACTTCAAAGTGTGATTCTAATCCTCACCCATTGAAAATTTCTAATGGCTGAGGATTAGCATCACGCTTTTGAAACCTAAAGCAGCAGGAAATTTGAATCAAATTGCTTTGATGATGCAACGAGAGAAGGGCACTCGTCACATTTATATATATATATTTATTTATGATTTATTAACACAACAATTGTTTCAATTTCGAGGTGCACTGCCCCCTTGTGAGCGTGGAACGATGCAATAACACCAGATGAAACGCACAGTGCATAGAAGACTCTTCGGGTGGTCTAATATGGTTTTAGGCTGGGAGGTTTACATTTCAGTTTCGCTGTATTGAGAGATTTTATCGGTTAGACAGACGCACAGACAAATAGACGCGCACATTCATACGTTTAAATAAATGCAAAGACAGACAGACTCGCACATTAATAAGTGTATTCATGAGCACATGCCAGTATACGTTACATGTATGTGTCAGCCAATCACATATGCACACAGGTATACACATATATGTATACGTACCTACACACGTACATGAATCCTACAGGGCACCGACATCCAATTGCTCATATACATATAGATATCATATCGACACTGTCATCAAATGATGTTGACACGTCTGATGAGGATCTAATAAGGTTCGAAGACCAGTTAAGTCCATCCTTTTTTGCAATCTACGGAGAAATCGTTAAATGTGCATTGCTTGTATGTCTAACACTAGACTAATACGGTGAGAATATTATTTTTTTACTGTATTTTTTATTTGTTATCACGATGTTTCTGTGTTATCCTTGAAACCGAGGTTCTTACATGAGCTAGTTTTCATTTTTTTTTTTTTTTTTTTTGCTCTAGTGCAAACTCTTTGATATCACATTTATTCTCATAAATTCAATCCGATCTTCTTTTCCATTTATTATTCTTGTCTTGGAACGTTTATCAATTTTATGCTAACGTCTTTAGTAAATAGCGTGACTTTTTTTTTTAATAATTTCTTCCACTTTGGTGTACAATTTTAAGCCATCCATATAAACAAGTTTAAAATGCGATGCTTGATTTCGAAAATTTCTTTTGTTTCAAGGCAAAGAGAATATCAAATTTCGTAAGAATAAACCAGTTCTGATATAACCTTCAGATACTCTGATACTATGAACAGAAACGATTAGGTTGAGTTCTAATACCCAATTCATTGTTATTATATCAATGAAGTATGGCGATGCTTTCGTTAATAGCGTATAACTTGACTTTCTACCGGAAGCAAGAGTGTGAAAACTCTATCGAATACTGTCACTGACCCCTACTATAGATAGGTTTATTATGCATTTCGACTTATATTTCGTAATCCCTTCATTGTTTAGTTGGTTCTTAGAGACCAAATACACTTTGCAATTACTTTCGTTCTTGAAAGAAACATCCCCATCCATGTTCTTTTATACAATGTACGATAACATGCCGTTGGTTCGTAGCTTATTTTCTTTATGATCGGTTATGGTACAGACTTTTAGTTAGTAACTGATATCTTTCAAAGTGTGTATATGTATGTGTGTGTGTGTGTGTGTGTGTGTGTGTGTGTACATATAGATAGATAGATAATAGATAGACAGATAGACAGACAGACAGACAGATAGATAGATAGATAGATAGATAGATAGATAGATAGATAGATAGATAGATAGATAGATAGATATTATATATATATATATACATCCTTATATATATATATACATCCTTTTATTCTTTTACTAGTTTCAGTCTTTTGACTGCGGCCATGCTGGAGCACCGCCTTTAGTCGAAGAAATCAACCACCAGGATTTATTCTTAGTAAGCCTAGTACTTATTCTATTGGGTCTCTTTTGCCAAACCGCTAAGTTACGGGGACATAAACACGCCAACATCGATTGTCAAGCGATGGTGGAGGAACAAACACAGACACACACAAATACACACACACACACATATTCGACGGGCTTCTTTCAGTTTCCGTCTATCAAATGCACTCACAACGCTTTGGTCGTCCCGAGGCCACAGTAGAAGACACTTTCCCAAGGTGCCACGCAGTGGGACCGAACCTGAAACCATGTGGTTGGTAAGCAAGCTTCTTACCACACAGTTACATATATATATATAATATATATATATATATATATTGCTACAATCTAATTTATAATTATCTAATTGAATAGTGCTGCAAATAACATTGCGATGTCAAGACGGAGAGATGTTAGGTGTTTAAAGCAGAAGAATTGCGATGTTGGTTTTCTCGTAATGCATTAATCAGTATCACTGTCTGGGGATTTATCATTTCTCGTGTACTGCTTCCCTTGTTTCTTTATATTCTTAATTCTGTTTTCCGTTTGTTTCCCTACTGCTCATTCTTTCTCTCTCCCCCCCTTTCTCTCTCTCTCTCTCTCTCTCTCTCTTCCTCTCTAACACAATATTTCTCTCATTTGTTATGTCGCTTTTCATTTCCCTTTAATTTATACTTTCAAAATATTTCTATATTTTATATGTTTGTTGATTTTGCAATGTTTATTTTTTATCAAGCTCTCTCTCTATCTATCTATCTTCTCTCTCTCTCTCTCTCTCTCTCTCTCTCTCTCTCTCTCTCTCTCTCTCTCTCTCTCTCTCTCTCTCTCGTCTATCACTCTCTTTCTTCTCTCTCCCTCTCAAGAATATCTTGCCATGGTCTTGTAATTGTCTTGTCATTATAGATTTTCAGCCGTTTGTCATATCTTCATATCCTTTGACCCTTTGCTCGACTCTTTTGTTGTAATATTTCCGCCAGTTCGCCTTGTGTCATCGCTTCTCTTTCACATCGCGATGTTGTCTGATTCTCCTTTCCTTTCATCTTACGCACAAGCTTGCCTTCTCTCTTTCAACTTTCTGAATGATTTCAAAAGCATCGCTCAATTTACTGATTTTCAATGCAATTCTCTATTTGCCTGTTGAATGTTTGTCGCTTCTGATGGGCCTGTTTTCTTTTATTGTTGTTTCTTTTGTGTATAGCTCTTCATTGTCACAGCTAATCTAATTATAGCAGAGATCAACTGGTGGTTTAAATCTGGAACAATTATTTTATGCTCTTGTAGAGACCTTCATTGGTATTCTCCGTGGTCTTTTAAAACTCTTTTGTCACAGTTTTCTTTTAAATTGTATTTATGTTACGGATATTTTATTGCCTCAATGTAATATCCAACTTGCTATTGGTGTTGTCTTTCATTTCATTTACCACTAGATTATCTGTTTCATTGTGACTGCTTCACTGTCGGTTTGTATTCACTGATGCCTGAAAAGATGATTACTAGGCTGTATGAAATGTTACTTTTCACACACCACTGCTTCTTCTCCGCACAATCCATTGAGGAAATCTCTGTGTAGTCAATCGACCAACTAGAAACTGCAACCAAATCTCTTACATATCATATCCTACAGTCTTTAAAAAAGACATATTAGTCAAAACAGCTCCTGACAGATGAGAGAATGGTCAGGATTAAAACGCTTTTGATCATAAATCTACTCTATCACAACAGACCGTAGGCTAAACCACTAAGAACAAGCTAATGAAAAAGTTTCTATATGGTTTCTCGATCGGCTAGAAACAGCAGAAGAATCTCCTTCGATT
>NC_068987.1:14561360-14568360 GCF_001194135.2 Octopus bimaculoides | reverse complement strand
GAAATGGATGCCTGACGTTCAATCAAATAATAATATAAATAAAATATATATACATATGCATATATATATATATATATATATATATGCATATGTATATATATTTTAATTATATTATTATTTGATTGAACGTCAGGCATCCATTTCCAAGTAGGTTTATTTTAATCTTTTTGATGCGACTCCTATACTGTTTTCTCCCCCATCCTCTTCTCTAATTCCCTTTTGCTCTCCTTCACCGTTTTCTATCTCTCTTTCTCTCTCTCTCTTTCTCTCTCTCTCTCCCTCTCTCTCCCCCTCTTTTTCTTTTTCTCTCTCTTGTTGTTCACACGTAACCACCGTCCATCTTTCTTTTCCTCATATGATCATCTTTCTTTTCCTTCAAGACTGTCCTAAGGACTAGATGTCTACTATCTTTCTCTTCTATCTTTTCTCTTTTCAAAGAAAATCTTTCTCCAGCATTCGCTATTTTAGCTTCGGTCTTGTCTAACGACCCTCCATGCTTGCTTTCGTTCGGTTTCCTTGTATGTCTTCACTGTCCTGTCTTTGTTCCCATCTTTGACACTCCATAAATCCCAAATTTTATTTTGGTATTTATGGGAGCAACTGTCTTCGAAGTCTCATATTGTCGCTCACTGCTCAAAATGAGGAGTAGATAGACAGCCGACAACTGATGAAGGGTCATTCTTCGTGTTACTTGTCCTGTGCATAGATAGATAGATAGATAGATAGATAGATAGATAGATAGATAGATAGATAGATAGATAGATAGATAGATATGTATATTATTTATATTATTTGATTGAACGCCACGCATTCATTTACAAGTAAGTTTATATATATGGCCAGCTTCCACGCAGTTTCTGTCTACCGAATTCACTCACAAGACATTGATCAACCCAAAGCTATAAAAGACACAGAAGACCATTAGTCAAGATGTCGCGCAGCAGAAATGAACCTGCAACCATGTGGTTACTAAGTGAACTTTTTAACCAGGCAACCATATCTGCGTCTGTTTAAGTATTCACATTAATATATTCCATAAATTTTACATTAATGAAAAAAATTCTTCCCGTCCTTTTTTTTTTTCCTCTGCTTCTTTCTCTTCTTGTTTTCCAAATATAACATTGGAGAGAAAACTATTTGCCAATTTTAATCAAACATTTTTTTTTCTTCTTCAATAATGAACAGAAATTGAAAATGATAAGTATGTGCTTGATCCATCAAATTCTAGTCATTAATGTTTTATAAATAAATCGATCAAGCTATGAAACATCGCTTATGTGTAGTTAATTCGTCATCCTATCTGTCAGTTTCATTTATTCACAAGAGTATTTTATGTCTTATCCGCTTATTCATTTCCGATATGATTTGCTTACGTCCTACTTTCTCATTGTTCGCTCTCACTCCGACCGACCGACCGACATACCTTCATATTCTTTTCTGACTTTAGCTTTTCAGCAAAATATTTAGTATCAGAGACTAGGGGCTAAGATATACATCCTCTTTTACTTGTTTCAGCCATTTGACTGCGGCCATGCTGGAGCACCGCCTTTAATCGAGAAAATCGACCCCAGGACTTATTCTTTGGAAGCCTAGTACTTATTCTATAGATCTCTTTTTGCCGAACCGCTATGTTACGGGGACGTAAACACACCAGCATCGGTCGTCAAGCGATGGTGGGGGGACAAACACAGACACACAAACACACATACATATATATATATATATATATATATATATATATATATATATATATATATATATATTCATATATACGACGGGCTTCTTTCAATTTCCGTCTACCAAATCCACTCACACGGCTTTGGTCGGCCCGAGGCTATAGTAGAAGACACTTGCCCAAGGTGCCACGCAGTGGGACTGAACCAGGAACCATGAGGCTGGTAAGCAAGCTACTTACCACACAGCCACTCCTGCGCCTATACTTCCACGAATTTGTACCATGAGTTCGTTTCCGCAAGATTACAGCCCCACCTCTCTTCATACGGTATTTTACATTCAAATCCTTACACATACGCATACGCATATACACACTTCTTCATCGGGACATCAGAATCATTTGACGAACATTTCGACAAAGTCAACCGGCTTTTCAATTTTGATGAATATTTCGTTGTCATCGTCATCGTCATCATAATTAACATTATTGTGACTGTTGTTGCTGTCGTCGTTGTTGTTGTTGTTGTTGTTGTTGTTGTTGCTGTTGTTGTTACTGCCGCTCGGTTATCTTCGTATTGTTTTCGTAATTGCTATTGTGTCAGTCTTTTTTCTTTTTCATTTACGTTTATGTTGCTTCGCTGCTTCCATTCTTTCTGGTGTGTTATCGTCGTCGTTGCTCTTGTTCTTTTTTGTGTTTCTTGCTTTTGTGTGTGCTGCTGTTGTTGTTCTTGCTCTTTTTGTGTTTGTTACTTCCGCTCGCTTATCTTTATGTAGTTATCGTGATTGTTACTATTTCAGTTTTTTTCTTCTTTCTGCTTTTTCCTTTCTTTTATTTTTTTCGTTTATTGTACTTCTCTGCTTCCATTCTTTCTGGTGTGTTACTGTAGCTACTTAAACAGAAGGTCTCTACATTTGCTGCACAACGACGTGGTGGTAGTGAGAGCGACTCATTCGACCTGTTAAAAATCAAGGCCAAATTATCGTCCCCATATCACAGCCAACTGAAGGACACATTCCATAATGTAATCCTCGATACACTATGCTTGAATGAAATGCAGAATCGTCATGACCGTCATATGCTTTGATCATACGTCAACCTTATCAAGAATGACTTATGGCAGGACAACAACTGCTACTACTACTACTACTACTACTACTACTACTCATATTTCTTGTTGATGGATACTGCAGGCTGGTAGATGATATGCAGTTTTTCGCGGAGGCACAACTCACAGTTAGGGGCGCTGGGTGAATATGATGACGCCCTGTCACGCCCTGTCGATAATACTCCACTTGATGCTGGGTGTTTCGTCTTGGAAATCACGAAATCCCCAGAGAAACCGCGGCAGGGAAATGGAGTTCTCTCTTCCTAAATGAATGCAAGTGCTGGGTATATCATCATTTGAAGTCATTGGCTGTCATTCCCGTGTAGTGCCTTGTAATACCATCGGATGGTGTAGCTTACCTTGACATTATGAGGGTTGAAGACTTTATTATACTTATTGCCTCTGGGGAAATGTTTCTTTAATAATGACAGGAAGCCCCTGGATACGTTGGTAGAAATTTCTAAGTTAAAAAGGGGATTATACCATATCATTTTCCTTTTCCTAATTCTCTTAGGGTGAGGAGAGGGGGGGTTGGAATTCGTTCACATAAGTAAACTTCTCAGAAAATCCGCTCTTAGCTAAAGCATCGTTGTAGTGGAGTAGCGGCCCTATTAAAGATCTCCGTATTAGCTGAGAGTTTAGATACCCGTTTGCTAATGCCCGAAACCAGGTTTCTAATTATAGGTGGGGTTGAACTCTTGTGGATATCGGTGCTATGCGTCCAAAATACGCTAAAGATTATGACAGCAAGGCGCCTTAAATGACGATGGTGATGATGATAATGATGATGATGACGATGATGGTCGATATATCAATTCCAATGGACGAAAACAACCACTGAAAGAAATAGCTGTGGTGGGGTGTTATCTAAGTCTTAAATATCTGGAAATAGAAGAACCAGAATACGAGGAGTGAGAACAGAATCAATCTCGATAATAATAATAATAATAATAATAATAATAATAATAATAATAATAATAATAATAATAACAATAATAATAATAATAATAATAATAATAATAATAATTGGGCTACAGCAAATATTCTGTTCAATACCACAGTGGCGGTAGCAGCAGCAGCAGTAGTAGTAGTAGTAGTAGTAGTAGTAGTAGGGGGAGGAGGAGGAGGAGGAGGAGGAATGAAAACAAGCATGCAGATAAATACATACCCCAAATCCCTGGTTTTTAAACGAACACATGTACACAGAATATGGTACTACGGTACACTGCGCCTGCGCACGCTCACGTATCGCATAGAGTATTGCCAATACATTAAGTATTCAATAAAACATAACATACACCCAAGGCATACAGAGTCGCGCTCGACTGTGCGATGAAAATTAGGTAATAAAAATAAGACCGTCAAAAAAAAATATTCGAAATTAACCAATAAATAACTGTAATAATAATAGTGCTGGTAATCGGCTATTTCTCTAATTGTAAAATTAATTACTTTCATAACACTAATAATTTATCAGTAGCTAATTATAAATTTTACACTAGAAGGAGAAATCGTTTGAGTTTTACTTCAGATAATTTCGTGTATGTGCATACGAATACACACATGTATACATACAAACGAGTACGTGAAGATATGTGCGTGTGCGTGTGTGTAAGTGTGTGCGTGTGTGTGTGTGTGTGTGTGTGTGTGTGTGTGTGTGTGTGTGTGTGTGTGTGTGTGTGTGTGTGTGTGTGTGTGTGTGTGTGTGTGTGTGTGTTTCTACAAACCTCATAAAGTGTGCGCATGCCCGAGGCAATATGTGTTTCATGGTGTGTACGGTCATGTTTAGATATATATACATATATATATATATATATATATATATGTATTTGCCAATGTATGTGTATGTACTATTTGTTTGCTCATTTTTTTCTTTCTTTCTTCGTTTTGATGTGGGTATTTATGTGTGTGTGTTACATATTGCATGAATGTATTGAATCTATATGTCTTTAAGTGTGTGTTTGTGTCTGAATGAATGCATATGTATGCATCTGTACCTTTGCGATAGTGTTAGCACGCCTGTTTGTATCTATGCGTCATTCAATGAGTTTTGTATTTGTATGAACGCTTGTACATGGGTTAAAGACTACGTTTACATACAGATCCTCTCACAAACATACGTGTATGCTTGTGAGTGGATCTGTATGTATGCACAGGTATGTGTGTGCGCGTGCGTAAGTTTAGGTTTAGAGTCGGATAGCGTGAACAGTTGAGTGGATTGTGTACAGGACAAAATGGTGGACCGATAATGTTAGTACATTGGTAGTTCAGACGCTTTCATGAGCGAAGCTTTGTTTCTAACCAAAGACATATCTTCAATTGCAATATTTATATCTTACTTAATAAATTTCATTAAGTCCCACTGTCCTATAAATAGAATACTAAATGACAATATCAAATAAGCTATATCACATTGTCCCAGTGTCTTATTTACATTTCTACTTGAAGTAAATGGGTTTTAATAATTGATGTTTTTCATTTTAACCTAATTTCAATCATCTGTGAAAATTTAAAAGTAATATTCAGAAATTTAAGTACTTTGGCACTTTATGGATTAACGTGAAAGCTACAAAATTGCGGTATTCGTCTTGAGAAAGCTTCTCGTATAGACGTATAGTGTTAAAAAGCTCAGAACTATCAGTAGTAACGAAAAGCGTCCAGTGGTGGCGGTGTTTGCCGACTAGTGATGCACATCTGTGCTTTTTAGCACTATACGTCTATCCGAAACGCTTTCTCAAGACAAATATTGTGCTGTGGCTTTCTATAGCATATACACGTTAAGTACGATATACAGAATGCTATTCTCAATTAATACTGCTTCCGTTGCTAATAACGAATATCTTTAATTATTTCATCTTTTAGATGAAACAGTTCACTAAGTTCACTCCATAGTTGGTGCCGCGAGTTCATGATGCGATGCAGTAAAACGCTGAGAAATTCGATCGATTCCAGCCACGATTTCACATTCTCCAACTTGAAAATTCCACGCTGACATTAGTTTTGTGGAAAAGGCGTTCATTTAGCAACCATGTGATTCGGGGTTCGATCCCACTGTACGGTATCTGGAACAAGTGCCTTGTATCTTGACTCTACTCTGGGCTGACTAACGTCTACGAACACCGAAGATGCAAAATAAACAGCCCTGCAAGGCTTTGCGATTTGGAAAAGTATTCGATGGCATGTGGCAAGATATATTAAGACACCTAACCTGTATTAGAGGAATCACAACAAACCTGTATAAACATGCACACGCACAATATATATATATATATATATATATATATATATTTAATTATATGTATTTCTTCTATCTTAATGAATAAAAATTCTTCGGATAGAATAAATGGGTTAATAGAAACCAAGGTAGCAAAGAACACAAAATAACTGTGGTTTAGTTCCTGTTTTTGAGGCAGAAACTCCTTGAAATTTTGGGTATTTGAGTATATTTAAAAATTTAAGGAATGGAGAAAACGCATGTTATAACTGCATACTTTATTCCTACATATGTTTCAAAGGATTACAACCTATGTGATCCATAGGAATCTGTGATGTTAAAATTGTAACCTTCTCTTTAGGTAATGCATGGGAAATGGATCACATAGGTTGTAATCCTTTGAAACATATGTAGGAATAAAGTATGCAGTTATAACATGCGTTTTCTCCATTCCTTAAATTTATATATATATATATATATATATATATATATATATATATATATATATATATATATATGACAGAGAGAGTCATACAGAAATAAAAAAAGTAATCAAAAGTAATTTTCACTCTGAAATTCCAATTTCCCAATAGCTTTACATTAGTACATTATCGTTTTTCCAAGTTCCAAGTTTCCTTTCTATCAGACTGACATTTCCATTTCCAATCACGTAGAATTATTGACACCTCTTGATCGATTCCAGCGCCCGTTTAGAATGTTCGCATCTATGACAGCCTGTGTCAGCTGTTGCTGTGATAGTTCTAACGAGATGGTTGTCTACTTAATAAAATGTCTAACCTCTATCGCCAAACAGGAATGATTTCTCTCACAGATATTGACATTTTCTTAGACATGAACCGGCTTTAAAGGTTACCGTTTCTATTCCATGAACTATACTTTTCGTTTGTAATGCCATTCCACTAATATCAAAATACTGATTTCTAACATAAGACATACGACCTCGTGTTTCTTTATTTTTCTTTTTTTTTTTTTTTTTTTTTTTTTT
>NC_068987.1:14552900-14560698 GCF_001194135.2 Octopus bimaculoides | reverse complement strand
TATATATATATATATATATATATATACCTGTTATATGCAACAGAAGTAGTATTGAATTAAATAGTCCAACGAGCAGAAATTCACCTGGCGTTCTTACTAACCGCTGCCGGAGCGGTTGTCGTCTTCCCTCGATGTATATTGTGTTTTTAAACACAGCACGTCCGTAAGAAATGTTATCTCCGTACGAATACCGCAGTCGATTTGCACTAGTTTATTAACGAGTTCATGAAAACGTTGGAGTACTTTTTTTTGATATTCGTCAACAGTGTTTCACTAAACGAGTCAACGAATAACCCTTCTACGTGATCACTTGACCTGTTAAATATAGCAGCCAAATTTCTCACTCAAATCACACCTTTCTATCCAATGAGAAAGGTACACATTAGATAATGTATATCATTTAAACAATTTAAAGCCGTTGAATTTACTGTCGAGTCGTACTTTGTTTTTGTCGTCCACGTTTCCATTACTTTCCATTTTTTTCTGGTTTTCTTTCGTTTTATCTTTACATTCTTTTTTTTTTTCTTTAGATTTTGACGCCGTTAATCAAGGGCTCTGATTCTAATGAGAAATGTCAGTTGAAATATCCATAATAATCCTATTTTCGTTGTCTGACAATTTGTCTCACCACTCTATTGTCAAATAACCAAACTATTTATTGGTTTCGCTTGGCGAAATTACATTAGCTATATATTTAAAATAATAATAATAATAATAATAATAATAATAATAATAATAATAATAATAATAATAATAATGTTGTTGATAAAACAAAATAACTAATACATGTGATTATATAGGATAAATAGCGCTTAGAGACTGCTTTATTTCCTAGCTTATTCTTAAACTAAACAAAACAATATATTTTTACAGTTTTTATAACATAGGGTACGTCTCTACGGATGTCAGACTGCACATTGTTTTCAATATATATATATATATATTTCAGAAACAAAAAACCTCCAATAGAAAAACTTAACAATAATGTCTAAGGTAGAGACGAAAATATGAAGCAATAAACTTAATTTCATTTACGCCATTGTATTTCGAGAAGCCAATTGGAAAAATGAGAACTGTTATTTTACAATCATGTGACAATGTCTCTTTAAAGTATTGACAAAAGCAATATTCCAGAATATTCGCATCCTTTCATACTGAAATTGAGAATACGGTGGAAATAATTCCACAGACTTTATTAAGACAATATCCGTGGTAGGATGTGTGTGTGCGTGCGTGTGGGGTAGCGTGTATTTGTGACTATGTGTATACGAGTGTGCGTGAAGTTTTATATATATACATAGATATATATGCAGATATATATATATATATATATATATATATATATATATATACGAATATGCTAATGTGTGTACATGTATATATAGATGCATACACACACACACACTCACACACATATATATATATATATACTTATACATGTACGCATACACATATTTACACATCGGAGCTCAAATCCCGCCGAGGTTGACTTCATTTTTTAACCTTTTGGGATCGATATTAAAAAGTACCAGTTGAACCCTGGGGTCGATGTATTTGACTTACACGCTCCTCTCAAAATTCTTCTGCCAAAATTAGAAAGAATTACTGTTATTATTACCGTTACTGTTATTGCTGCTGTTGTCTTTGGAGCAGCGATTTCTTCAAATTCACTTCGCACGGGTCTCGGAAATGCTAAATAAACTTTATTAGTTATTTCTACGATATGCGCGGACATGGCTATGAGGTTAAAAAGCTCGCTTTGCAATCACATGGTTTCGATTTCAGTCCCACTGCTGTACTAAAGCCCCGGGCCGAGTAAATTCGGGAGACGAAAACTGTGTGAAAAGCCGACGTATGCACATACACACATGTATATGCATACGTGTGTGTGTGTGCGTGTGTGCGTGTGTTTTGTCAGTTCCACCTCAAACGCTTGACAATCTGTGTCGGTTTATTTACGTCCCCGTAACTTAGCAGTTCGACAAAACATGCCGATAGAATAAGTACCAGGCTTTAAGACTAAAAAGTACCGGGGACGATTTATTTGGCAAAACCCTTCAAGAAAGTACCCCAGCATGGCTGTAGTCTAATGACTGAAACTAGTAAAAGGATATAGCATGTAGTTAAATTCCCTTGCATAGTACTTCTCGCAACTAGAAGATGCCATTTTAAATTTGTAATTGTTATACATCCAAACTGGCGAAAATATCATCTTACATGCTACTTCAGGCTAACAATTTTATGGCTGAAAGTGGAACTCTTTGCAATTGATTCGTCGCTGTTTTTAAATAATTTGTATACTTCCGTGTAAGAGACTCTTCACAGCGCTGAGCTGTAGAACCAGTTGTTAGTTTTTCCTTTGACAGATAGTCAATGTTAAATGGTAAATTCTTCAGCTGCATGAGAACGTGTTAGATGAAGAGAATAGTAAATGTATTTTATGAGAATCAAGCTTGGATTATCGAATTTCTTTAACGTAGAGATAGAGGTGGGAGACAGAGAGAGAATTATTAACGCAACAAAGGTTTGAAGATACGTTTGTTGTAAGAGTTTTTAGTATTAATTCCAACATCACTGGTGAACGATTTCACATCCTGGCGCTACATTTCAGCAGTAGTTTTCTTAACAGGAATTGGTATTGGTTTCACATTTTGGCACAGGGCCAGCAATTTCATGGAAATAGGTAAGTCGATTACATCGACCCCAGTGATAAACCGGTACTTATTTTATCGACCTCGAGAGGATGAAAGGCTAAGCCGACCTCGGTAGAATTTGAACTCAGAACGTAAGGACGGACGAAATGTCGCTAAGCATTTTGTCTGGCGCAGTAACGATTCTGCCAGCTCGCAGCCTTAGCAGGAATTAATATTGGTTTCAAACTTTAGCACAAGGTCAGCAATTTCGGGGGGTAAGGTAAGCTGATAACATCGACCCCAGTGATAAACCGGTACTTATTTTATCGACTTCGAAAGGATAAAAAGATAAGTCGACTTCGGTGGAATTTGAACTCAAAACGTAAAGACGGACGAATTGTCGCTAAGCGTTTTGTCCGATGTAGTAACCATTTTGCCAGCTTACCACCTTAACAGAAATTGATATTAAGAACTCATATACAATTACATTTTGTTATTTGTTGTAATATCTAAGACGCGCGTGGCGCACAGCTGCTTTTTACAAGTAATATTATTGGTTTGTCCGAAAGTTCGTGCCGATTGTAAAGGAAAGAAAAAGGTTAATAAATACTTGCCATTACATTTTTAATCAACGAAATATGAACCATTTTGTTGCACAATGCGTCTCCATCTTTCCTTTAACTTGAAAATACCCTCTTCCCAGAGTTCAGGTGGTTTCATGGCAAATAAGTCGAATGGTAAGCTACTATAAATCGGCACGAACTTTCCAGACAACTCAATAGTTGTCACATCTAAATTCAAAGACAACAGACTGCTACCGTATCCAATCGCATATAAGTTACCTCCGAAATTTAGTGATAAATTTTGGTACAAAATTACTTCCTTCCATAGTTTTGGCTTTTCTCCGTGTATAAGTCACACCACGGTTCTTTTCAGTTAAAACTATGAATAAAATAGAGCAACTTAAACACGAGTAAATACGGCATGTCTTCAATTTGTTCTCTCAGTAGGGAAGGAGCGACAGACATTTTTGTAAGTATTGTGCATTCATATGTAGTTTCAAATTAACGATGCAATTAACGATGAAGGAATTCATATATTAATTAATAAGTTCTTAATTATTAACGAAAATATGCATAACAAGGAATAAATGCAATTAACTTTAGTTCTAATTTTGTTATTTTGCTACTGGGAAAACATTGCTTTGTTATTTTATAGCAAATTTGAACATTTTACTTCAGTATTTCTTATGTTTAGTTGCTGAACGATGCCTAATTAAAAGGGCTCTGTGAGCTCGTATTTCAACATTTCACAAATTATATAAAGCGGCGGTTCTCAACCGGGGTCCCTATGGCCGCTGAGGGACCATATAAGATTTTGGGGGAGTCAACGCAACAAAACTGTAAAAGATTCTGCTTAAGAATATTGGTATGTCTTGGTATGCATTGCAAGAAACAGGCTTCTTTCTTTAACATTTTACATTGTTCAACCTACACGAGTTTATGTACGAAAAAAAAATGGAATTTTGAAAGAAGTTTCTATAAAACCAGTTTTTAAACATCGAATGGTTGAGGGTCCACCAGAATAAAATAGTAATCCAATGGGTCTATAGATTAAAAAATGGTTGAGAACCCCTGATATAAATTTTCATTGCAATTGAGTTTCATTTGACTTACTCTATGCCAAAAGAGTAGGATTTTGAGAATTTTTTATCGTATTTTAACCACTTCTTCATTATATAAATGGCTATAGTTTTGGAATAATCGAGATTTAGTAAGAAACTAATAGTTTATACACATTTCCACTAAGTGACTAAGTGACTACTACCAACAATATCCGACTTATTTTGTCACAGCATGGAGCCTTTACACGATCGCTCGATATTCTAGGAGTAGCAACTCTCAATTCACACTACCGTCTTAAAGGTACACTAAAAATAGGGGTACACTAAATAAGGGATAAACTAAACAGGGATAGACAGAAAATATTTAGATCATCTCACTATCTTCAAGATTGCGTAGTATAAATTTATTAACACCTGTTAATAAACTATTGCTGAGCTGTTACTAAATGTGCCTCCTTGCCAGTGTTTCAATCCTGAATTTAATTGTTTGTAATATAATTGGATGCCGTTACAACATATTAATTATTTATAATTATCAAAACATTTTCAGTTTAAAATCAAATTTAAACAATATTAAAGTATTTTCCCTGAATTTATGAAGAAAACATTTTAGAATATGACGATTACTTGAACAATTTTGTCAGAGCATGTAATGTAAAGTCGAAATACCAATGAGATGTTTCTGCAGTGTGTAAATGAACAATCGTTTAGAACATATTAGAAGAAAGAATGCAAGAACAGTACAACTCATTGTAACATCAGTAGCGAAAAAGTACAACAGTAAAACTCATTGTAACATCAGTAGCATTAAAAAGTGATAGGTAAATGTAAAAACCCCTTTCAGTCATGAATGACCAAATGATTGCACCTAGAAAGTTCCCCCTCCGAGGCACAAGTCGGGCAAGATTGTTTATGGAATGCTAGCAGTCGTCCATGCATACTAGTCTTCCCTCTCCAAGCCACCAATGTCATGCTGGTGTGTTTACATCCCCGTAACTTAGCGGTTCGGCAAAAGAGACCGATAGAATAAGTTCTAGGCATACAAAGAATAAGTCCTGAGGTCGATTTGCTCGACTGAAGGCGGTGCTCCAGCATGGCCACAGTCAAACGACTGAAACAAGTAAAGATTAAAGACATATATATATACATATATATATATGAATTATTAAGGTGGGTATTCGCAATTTACAACCGAAAGGTCACAAATATATTCGTTACCAAAGTGACTGAGAGTGCATTTCTAGCAATGCTGGTACTGACTAGCACCCTCAGTCACTTTATACACACACACACACACACACACACACACACACACACACACATACACAATAGAGATGATAACTATGCGGATAGGTAAATGATTAAATAGCAAGCTATATAGGTTGGTACGTAGATAGTTGGTAGTCATATAGACAAGAAGGCGGGAAGGCAGGAGGTTCAGATATATATAAACATAGATGCCAAGATAAGATGTTTAAAACAGTATTTGTGTGTATATACATACATACACACAAACACGCATCAATACATGCGCACATATACATACATACATACATACATACATACATACATACATACATACATAAGGAATTCACGAACCACCAGCTGTGATTTTAAGATAGTCTATTCAAAATGTTCAGGAACTGCTGACGATACCACCATACATACACCATCTAAAAAGCGCTGCAAATAACTGCATCCGTAGCCCGACAGATTCTGCCCTCGAGAAAACGGCTATTAATACGAACCACAGCCAAATCAAAATCATTAGTTATACCACTGATATAGGACTGCCATTGTTACACAAACATACAGTAGCAACTTGGGAATACATCCGAATGAGTGAAGAATACAAACAACTCATAACACGGCTCTCACCATGAACGATTCTGACAGGAGTTGATGGAAAACCTACAGAATTGTTGTTATCTATGGTTTATCAAATTTACTAAAGACATCGAATGGCCCATTTTCTTCCAGTTGGACGTTGAATGTTTTATTGAATTATGTTGGATTACGATTTCGCTGACAGATAAGTGTAACAGAGATCCAACGAAATGATAAAACACCGCCAAAATTGATAACGTCTCTGCAAAACATCAGCGGCCTGGGGGGAAAACATGAAGCAGTTTCTTACTATTTAAAATCTACGGGAAACTGCCGACGATAGGCGCAAGTAAGCTAGTCGTCCTTAAACATGAATTACTTGTAGTATGTCAAAAACATTGTTGTCAGAACTAATAATAAGCTGGGGCTAATAACAGCAAATTTACATTAAACGCGCAAAGTGTATACCGCAGCATGAAATAGCATACCATGAACGCATTTAATACCCACTTCGACATGAAGTGGAATCATTCTGGTAGGTGAGGAAACCTCAAATGTAAACAAACAGCACAACCACAGTGCAGTATAGTTAACCGATCTATAGGATGTCCATTGTGCAAGTGTCTCTCTTAAAACATATCACATGGGCTGAAACTACCCTGGCAGATGTAGCAAAGTTACCAAATCATATATCTAAAGCTTTTCCTCTGTGTGTGTGTTTGTGTGTGTGTGTGTGTGTGTGTGTGTGTGTGTGTGTGTGTGTGAGTGTGTGTGTGTGTGTATTCTTTTTATTCCTTTATTCTTTTACTTGTTTCAGTCATTTGACTGTGGCCATGCTGGAGCACCGCCTTTACTCGAACGCATCAACCCCAGGACTTATTCCTTGTAAGCCTAGTACTTATTCTATCGGTCTCTTTTGCCGAACCGCTATGTTACGGGGACGTAAACACACCAACATCGGTTGTCAAGCGATGGTGGGGGGAACAAACATAGACACACAAACATATACAAATACAGATATGTATGTATGTATGTATGTAGGTAGGTAGGTAGGTAGGTAGGTAGGTAAGTAGGTAGGTAGGTAGGTAAGTGAACAGGTAGGTAAATAAGAGCTAGGTGGAACCGATCACAACATTCTCACTGGACATAGGAATGGAATTTGCTCAGAATAATTGTTCATATTTGTTAATCAATCGTGGATAGATTGTTGAGAAGACGAGAAATATGGATATCAATGACATTTCTAACTCTCCATTCTCCAGTAACGAACGCTACAAGTATCAAAGTAACAAAAGTATAATTCAATAGACTTCAGAAAGTATAGACGCCAGAGCTGTTAGTATTCAGACGGCAATGTCCGATAATGCATTTGCAGTGTCAGAGTTAGTTCACTACGCTACCCATGCTGTCAAAGGCACAGACTATCAATGGAACATTCCAACAAAAGCAGGAAC
The DNA here is from genome assembly GCF_001194135.2 of Octopus bimaculoides. NCBI lineage: Eukaryota > Metazoa > Mollusca > Cephalopoda > Octopoda > Octopodidae > Octopus > Octopus bimaculoides. The sequence continues at coordinate 14,553,160 of NC_068987.1, read as the reverse complement.
CCGGTGCAAACTCAACATACCTGTCTTTTGGGATAGAGAACAAAAGTCAAATTCTGTTGTAGGCATCAGTGAACGTGAATGACTCGTTTAAATTTATAGTAAAAGAGAAAATGACCTAATGCAGAAATTACGGTACTTCTATCTTTACTATAGATTTTCATTTATATCTATGATAAAAGCATTCTATAGCATGTAGTCGAAAGATGCACAGAAATTTTAAACAGGTATCGTTTCTTTTTTTTTGTTTCTTTTCTCTTGTT
>NC_068987.1:14551051-14552590 GCF_001194135.2 Octopus bimaculoides | reverse complement strand
CTTCTGTCTTTGTATATTTTGTCTACCATTCATAACGTCTGGCATTGTCTAACGGTCTCCCACTTATTTCCTCATTCCATTTGTTCTATTTTACCTCTGACGAAAGGCACAATCAGTTTTATAAGAACAAATTTCATTAAAAGAAAAAAACTTGAAATACAGAAGTTTCCACAAAACAGAAAAAAGCAAACTAAATCGCGTCCTCTAAATCCAATCATTTAGTGCTACAGTAAAATAAACATTGTGGAGGCGCAATGGCCACTGGTTAGGGCAGCAGCTTCGATTCCCAGACCGGGCGTTGTGTGTGTTTATTGAGCGAAAACACCTGAAGCTCCACGAGGCTCCGGCAGGGGGTGGTGGTGACCTCTATTGTACTCTTTCGCCTCAATTTTCTCTCACTCCTTCTTCCTGTTTCTTGAGTAACGCTGCGATGGACTGGCTTCCCGTCCAGCTAGGAGAGGGAACACATATGCCATAGAAGCCGGGAAACCGGGCCCTTGAGCCTGGCTAGGCTTTAAAAGGGCGCATAAATAATAAAATAAAATAAACATTACACAAGATCCCATATATGCATTTGCTTTACACACACAAACACACACACACACACATGCATCAAAAAGAGAAATGTGCCCGTCTTGCGCGCCTACATATAACTATGCATATATTAAATAGCAATGTTCACAAATCTCTAGAGCTGTCTTGAACGAGACAAAAAAAAAACATTGTCACTTTGTTAGTGACAAGATTCAATGCTGCCAAGTTCTTAAATAAATCTCAAAGAATACGCACATGTAGACGTTTTATACATGTATATGAATATATATGTACGTTTATATTTATGAATATATACATACATCTATATACAATATGCGTTATATAAAGTATTATGAATATTTAGATACAGTATATGCAACATAAGCATATTAATATTTTATATATTATATATATGTATATATACATATGTACGTATGTATGTATCACGTCTGGCCGTATAGCGTTTCTTGTTTATTTTCACTGTTTAGGTTTCCTGTCTTGTTTTCTGTCCGCCACTACATTCCTCCACGGTACAAATTTAATTTGTGGTCCGTGGGAAGAACCATTCTAACAATGCGTCCTGCCCTAACTCTTCTTAACGCTTAGTTTTAGAATGGTGGCAGCTGATGAAGGAAATGTTCTCTATGTGACCTGTGTGTTTTCTGTACTCTGTTTATCATTTTGTCCACGTTTTTTTTTGCAACGTCCTGTACCCAGATATGCATCTATATATACATGTAGATGTAGGTATGTACATACATGTACGTATCTATGCATATACTCATATTATTTGTATTATATGTACGTATGTATGTATATATATATATATATATATATATACACATACATATATATATATGTACACGTGTTATATGTGTGTGGGGGGAGGTGAAGTTTTATCCATACAGGAATTGAAATCATGTCACAGTAATACAACCGTATGACAAATTTTAAAAAAACCTTCCCAGCGATTGTCACTCGCATCAAATTTTGAAGTTTACGCAC
>NC_068987.1:14548464-14548725 GCF_001194135.2 Octopus bimaculoides | reverse complement strand
AATGTGTGTGTATACATACACATATATAGGCATTCATTTGAGGGTGAAGTTGTTTCTATGTGTTCATGTGTATAGGTAACTGTACGTCTGTTTTTTGTACGACTTACATGCATGCTTGTAATGCATACATACATACATACATACATACATATATACATACATACATAGGGAATAGTACTATGTAGATCCATTCATTGACAAACATATACAAGAGTAATATTTATATGTATATATATATATATATATATATATATATATATA
>NC_068987.1:14546276-14548454 GCF_001194135.2 Octopus bimaculoides | reverse complement strand
GTTCATGCGAACGCACACACACACACACACACACGTACTACATACCAAGACAGAAGCGCACTTTTTAATGCGCACACCACACACAGTCACACACATTTATAGATGATATGTTCTGAAGCAATACCAATACGTCGCTATCCCGTTGCGAGTTCTATAGAATTACATGCGCTTCTATTGTAAGTACTGTTACTTATCAACCAGTCATAAATGCGTACGAGTGCATTCGATCGTACAAGGACGGTTGTGTGCGTGCGGGTATGTACGCCATGCATATCTGTGTGTGTGTGTGTGTAACAGACACACACACACGCGCGCGGATAGATAGATAGATAGATAGATAGATAGATAGATGTGAGTGTGCGTTTATATGTACATATATATATATATATATATATATATATATATATATATATATATATATATATATATATATGTATGTATGTATGTATGTATACGTGCATATGTATGTCCGTATATATATATATATATATATATATATATATGTATATACGTATTTATACTTGGATAAATTCAGGCTTACATATTACATGCATAGATACATACATACATATGTGCCATGATGAACACGCTTTGATTTATTTTTATAAACTCTCTCCCTCCCTCCACTCTCTCTGTCTCTCTCACTATCTATCTCTCTCTCTCTCTCTCCCTCTCTCTTCCTTTGTCTATCTACTTTTACATCTCTTTAACAATATTTCCATGTTATACCAATATTTCTATATTACACCAATATTCCTATGTTATATTATACCTAAGACATCTAATTCCTGTTATTATTTCCTTTCTGCTATTTACATATTTTTAATTTAGCACATTCTATCAAAAACGATGGAACCTTAACGTTTTCGCTCGTCCTGGCAGGAATAGCAGTCAAAGTCCTCCCGCATTAGATTCTGCCTTTTTTAAGTCTTTACGTTCTGAGTTCAAATTTCACCAAGACCGACTTAACGTTAGATTTAATATTAACAACGAATATAGATGTACATTATATTCTTTTTACTCTAGGCACAAGGCCCGAAATTTTGGGGGAGGGGATCAGTCGATTAGATCGACCCTAGTACGCAACTGGTACTTAACTTATCGACCCCTAAAGGTAATATTCTCAGGTAATATTCTCAGGTAATATTCTTTTCTACTCTAGGTACAAGGCCCGAAACAACTAGCACTTAGTTTATCGACCCCGAAAGGACGAAAGGCAAAGTCGACCTCGGTGGAATTTGAACTCAGAACGTAAAGACAGACGAAATACCGCTAAGCATTCCGCCCAGCGTGCTAACGTTTCTGCCAGCTGACCGTCTTAGATTTACGTAATATTACTTGTAATGTACCTGTAATTGTTTCTAACACTGATTCGTGGCCAGAAATTTGGAAGGGGAACAGTCGTTTCATTTCCTCCAGGGTCGATAAAATACATTACCTGCATTTGGCTGATGCTTTCTTTTACTGAGGCTGAAGGAGATCAAATGCAAAGTTGACTTCAGCTTGAATCGAACTCAGAACGCAAAGAACTAGGTCAAATACCACATTGTATATCTTCAATTTGCTGCCTCGAAATTATAAAAGCAATAATTTTTGTAATCTAAACACAAGGTAAGCAGTTTTGAGGGGAGGGGTTATTCGGGTACAATACCCCTAGTACATGACTAGTACTTTATTTTATCGACTCTGGAGGAGGGGCTATACGCAAGGTTGATATCGACGGGATTTGAACCCAAAACGTAAAGAAGCGGAAAGCATTTTATCAGACACTCAAATATTTCTATCAGCTCATCGCCCTGAAATGATTAAAATAATGGTTTAAAATGTTGGCACCAAGACAGCAATTTTGTGGAGGAATAACGCCAGTGATCAACTGGTACTTATTTTATCGACCTTGAAACGGAGAAAAGTGATGCTGACCTCGGTGGAATTTGAACTCAAAACGTAAAGAGCCGGAGGAAATTACGCTAAAAATTTTTATGTAGCAGCATTTCCTGTGGCTCTGGACTAACGATTCAGTCAGCTCTACACGCTAGAATTAGCAAAATGATATTAGTCATTGAGCTAATGTTGGTTGTTAATGATTTCCTTATCACATAATTATTTTTAATTGGATATTTAATACTCGCTACATTAAGCATACTAACTCTAACAGAAGTGTGTGTGTGTGTGTGTGTG
>NC_068987.1:14544003-14546085 GCF_001194135.2 Octopus bimaculoides | reverse complement strand
ACACATATACACACACAAACACAAACACGTATAAATGTGCTCGCGTGCGCGTGTGTGTGTGTGTGCGCCATTGTCATTAATATCACCTTCCTGTTGATTTATGTTGGACAAAAGTGTTGCCACATTTGTTTCAGATCTTTAGGTTCTGAGTTCAAATCCGGCCAATGTCAACTTCGTAACGTTGTCTTCCAACCTCCAGATTGATCAATAAATCAAAGGCAACCAATGTAAGGAAGCCGATAAACGGAATAGTTAGAGCGTAGAACAAAATGCCTTGCGGTTCTAGCTCATTAATTTTTCTTGGTTCAAATCCCACCCAAGTCAGCTTTTTTGTCTTTCATCCCGCTAAGTTCTCGATAAAACAAAGTACCTGTCCAGAGCGGTGAATTAACAGAATTATTAGAATGTTGTGTGAAATTTGTTGTTTCTGGCTCTTTACATCCCGAGTCCAAATCCCATCCAGGGAGATTTTGCCTCTAAACCAGTCAAATGGTATAGACGAGGAATTGGGGTTCTGGCACAACAATGGCAACAAACAATATATTACAATGGGATGCTGTTGTTGCTGTTGGCACTCGGTCGCTTACGACATCGAGGGTTCCAATCGATCCGATCAACGGAACAGCCTGCTCGTGAAATTAACGTACAAGTGGCTGAGCACTCCACAGACACGTGTGCCCTTAACGTAGTTCTTGGGGAGATTCAGCGTGATATAATGTGACAAGGCTGACCCTTTGAATTACAGGCACCACTGGGCCATTGCGCTTCCTACAATGGGATATATTTTGATGAATAAACATTTTTTTTGTATATAATTTGCTTAAACTACTAATTAAAGCTTGAAATACTGAACACTTTTGACTTGAACTGCTATAATCCAAACAAAAACCGATCGGAAAAACTTCTTTAAGCCATTGCGGACAATCTTTAGGTAATGTCCTAAGTTTTGAAGCCTCTCGACTTAGTGTCCCTGCTTTAAAGATGGTAAGGCGTTTGCTGAGAGAAATTTTGGCAATAGCATTAAGAAGATAGTGTGACTATGTACAGACTGCTGAGCTGGTACAAGAAAGCCTCTCTACGCGATCACGCAGCATCCTAGAAATAGCAGCTTAATCTTCCTCAATGTATTCTCTACCACTCTACTATATAAAAACATTGAACGTTGAATGACATAATACTGGATACAATCTGGCAGAAAGAAAAAAAGAGATGCGTTGATTACAGCTTGAAAGCGTCTGGTCATAGGTCTTTAAGATCAAAGCTGAGCAATGACAACAATCAATCGATCGATCGCTGTATCATAACTCAGCACTTTGCACACAGTGTCGATTAGTAACAAGAGGATCGCTATCTGGACAGTCATTCTGCTAGAAATACCAACCAAATTCCCATAAATCACGAGTTCGGTAGCCGTCACTCGCAAACGAGTATGACTGGATGCGTGGCGTGTATTATGCGCAAATTGTTTTAGGTGCCTGTGTAGTCTCGAGCAGACATATATGTCCTCTCGCCATCCCACCCTTAACCTACATCCAAAATAGGACTGATGGGGTGTGGGAGAGCGGGAGATACCCCAAGTGAGTAAACCGGTACAGAGTGGAATTAAATGCCTTGCTCCAAAGACAAAAGTGCTACCCAAACTAAGAATCGAACCCACGGTATTGATGCTGCGAACCAAACTCTCTAATCACTCAGCCACGCGCCTTCACATTCTGATTTCTTAAAGAAGACAAAAAAACGTTTATCTTTTATCGTTTACTCGCTTCAATCATTAGACTGCGGCTACGATGGGGCAGCACCTTCAAGAGTCCATCCTAGTACTTGCTTTTTTAAAGTCCGGTACTTATTGTCTCGGTAACTTTTTGGCGAACAGCCAAGTTACAGGAACGTAAACAAACCAACACTGATTGCCAAGCCGTAGAGGGAGGCAAATACAGCACAAACAAAACACAAAGAAACACACATAGATATACATACACACTCATATCCCCCCACATACACGCATATATACATACGCGTACCACGTATATATATACATATATATATATATTCATATATATATATATATATATATATATATTC
>NC_068987.1:14542920-14543863 GCF_001194135.2 Octopus bimaculoides | reverse complement strand
GATCCATGGGACGAGCCGTTTTAACGTTGCGTCCTGCTCGAAGCTCGTCGAAACGCCGGTGTTAAAACGTGGGTAGCTGATGAAGTAGAATGTTCTCTATGTGGCTCGTGTGTTCTCGTCTACGTTTGTTTGCAATGTCCTGTACCCAGATATGCACCTATACATACAGGTGGATGTCGGTATGCACATACCTGTACGTATATATGCATATACTCATTTACTTTTGTTTATATATATATATATATATATATATACATACATACATACATTCGCGTACCACATTCCAAAGAAAAGCAACGGAAAAACACATTAGATAATGTAGTTCTCGATATACTAAATGAGAGAAAAAAAGATAATGATGTGGTCATTACGCGAATATGTTTGATCACAGATCTGCTCAATCAGAGCCGACCAAGGGTTTTAACAATGATCTATTAAGGTATTGAGAGTTAAGTGTCTCTTGCAAACTCTACACCTCGGCTACCTGATTAGAGGATAAACCAACCGTTGATACTTTGTGCAGCAGACCGGCAGATATTAACAAGTCGATCAGCTGCAATTCCTTCCTTTATGTTACTGTTGATATTCCATAAATATATCTTACGTGTCGTCTCGCTATTTATCGATGTGCGTGTATATGCATGCGTGTGAGTGCGTGAGTGTGTGTGTGCGTGTATGTGCATGTGTGTGCTTGTGTGTATTCTTGGATATGGAGGTGTTAGCGAGTTGTCTGCTGTCTACAGTCAACGTTTCTTAAGTGTGTTTGTCTATTTAGAGTTTGTGTACTTACCGACTTCTGTACTTCGCTTGAAAGACAGAGGAAGATAGAGAAGAAAAGGGCAAAAGAGACAAAGGTGAGTCAGACATATGTAATACGTATAGAAAGATACGTACATGCATAAATACATACATATATATATATATATATATATATATATATATA
>NC_068987.1:14541657-14542030 GCF_001194135.2 Octopus bimaculoides | reverse complement strand
ATATATATGCTTGCATACATGCATACGTACGTGAATGCAGAGATAGATAGATAGATAGATAGATAGATGTTATTATCTTTTATGTTCTCTTGTTAAGTCAGAGTCTTTTTCAATTTTTACGAAAATTAGAAATAAATGTGTGCGTGTGTCTGTGTCTGTGTATTTATGTATGTATGCATGTATGTGTATATGAGTGTATGTGTGTATATAAGTATGTATGTATGCATGCGTGTATGTACGTACGTACGTATGTATTTATGAATGAATGAATGAATATATTTATGCATGTAAATTATCTATAGTTCTCGAAAAACTTAAGAAGACTGTACTATTCAATTAAATAATCCAATAGCTGAAAATGAATAGTATATAT
>NC_068987.1:14537592-14541494 GCF_001194135.2 Octopus bimaculoides | reverse complement strand
GCACACACACACACACACACACACACATACACGCACGCACACCCATACGATAGATAGATAGATAGATAGATAGATAGATAGATAGATAGATAGATAGATAGATAGATAGATGGTAAAGATGAAGATTTCAGTATAACATAAGTTTAATACCGGTTACGATCGTAAAAAAAAAAAAACATAAGAAAAAGGAGTGTGATAAATTATGCGTAGATGAAGTCACGTGAAACACCTCTTCTTGCACAAGAACCCTGCCAGGTGTAGTTGCGCAAGAACTACGCCTATATATAAATATATAGACAGACAGACAGACAGACAAACAGACAGGTGGACGGACGGACGGACGGCTGGCTGGATAGATGGATTTTATGTGTGTGCATGTGGTTGCTTGTATGTATATAAGTACGTATGCATGTGCTATGAATATGAATGTGTGTGTAAAGGCGGTGACTTAGCAGAATCTCTAACCAGCTGGGCAAAAGGCTCAGCAGTATTCCATCCGTCTTTACGTTCTGAGTTCAAACTGCACCGAAGTCAACTTTGCCTGTCATTCTTCTTGGAAAATAAGAACCACCAGTTGTGCAAAGGAGGTGAGTGGAGGCGATGTAATCGACTTAAACCCTCTCCCGAATTTGCGGGCCTTGTGCCAAAATTTAAAATTAATATGAATGTATGTAAATAGAGTGCGTTCACATACATACATACATACATACATACATACATAACATGCCGGATATTGTTGTTTGGGACAGAGGGGCAAAGGTATGTACCATCAAAGAGGACAGCTGCCCTGCAGATATAAATATCCCTTTGAAAATCAAAGAAAAAGAAGATATCTGTGGACAACTGCTTCGACACAGATACACAAACACACACACACACACACACACACACACACAGATAGATATCTTTCTTTTATTAGCCACACAGGGCTGCACACAGAGGGGACAAATACAACTGTAGAGCTTTTCTTTAAAAATAAAAAAGGTAAAATAAAAATAAAAAATCCGATCAAAAGGGATCGGTAGGGGCAAAAAATAAATAAATAAAAATAAAAAAATAAAAATAAAATTTTTTTAAAAGGGTAGATAGATAAATAGATAGATAGAATAAGTGCCAGACTTTGAAAATAAGTACCGGTGTGGATTTATTCGATCTAATCCTTCAAGACGATACCTTGGTATGGGCGCAGTCCAATGACAGAAACAAGTATAAGAAGATAATGTTAAAACTCGTAATTGCTTAGTTAAGCGATAATCTAGAATCCCAAAGCAGAAAAGAAAAAAATACATTTTCCTAAATGTTTGAAAATATGAGTAACTGTAGTGTTCTTTTTCGTTTTTGTTTTTTGGTTGTTGTTTTCTTTGGGTTTTTTTTTTTTGTATTTTGCATTTTTTTTTTCTGGAAGTTTTTTTTGTGTGATTGACCTGACCGAATGACACAAAGTGGCTTCTCACAGTGAGTTTTATTTACAAAGAGCGTACAAATTGTCATGTTTATTACACACAGCTAATCTACAGATGTCCTGAAAACTTTCGACTGGATGAGAGCCCTGATAAAACTGTGAGTGATCTGAAGAGACAGTGGTAAACAAAATACATCGTAAGACTCCGAATGATTGTTTACTGTTCGTGGAGAGCAGTTAAAAACAGTGAGTGGTCTCTTTCAGCTATGTTCGCTGTGTCGTTGCTTGGAGATATGTTAGGTTTATAGTTCATTTATATTATTTTAATGTAACCTAAGGCGGTGAACTGACGGAATCGTTAGCATACCGAGCAAAATGCTGAGTGGCATTTCGTCCTTCCTTACGTTCTGAATTCAAATTCTGCCGGGGTTAACTTCGCTTTTCATCCTTACAGAAGTCGATGAAATAAAGAACCAGTCGAGCACTGAGGTGGATGTAATCGACTACCCCCACCCCAAGAAATTTATGGCCCTCCTCTCTGGTCTAGCTCTGCTACCTTATCTAACCTCCCGCTCTAGTCTAGCCCCGTTGTGTGGTCTCGATTTGACATCCTACTAAGAGAAAATCAAGAGAACGATGCTATGTCTGTTTCTCATATATCATGACCGTGTTTCAAATTTGTTCAATTAATGATATCAAGTTCCAGGAAATCATTTATTCACCATGTCTGTTAATAGTTAGTCGCTTGTCTATAGTACTAGTGTATTTTAAAATAAAAACGAACTAAGAGAAATAACGCACAATGGTGCGCATTTGAACATAGACAAATACAGGTGTATCATATACCGTACAACAGACATTCTTGATTTATTAACACTATCTGCGCTCCCAGAAGATGTGCCATAATTACCAAACGGCAATTAAGACAAACTTCTTATGAGAAGGAGAGAAAATCTCAAACATCAAGAATTCTCCAAAGTTGACGCATGATAGAGGAAGAGGACATCACGTATCGTCTGAATATAAGAGGACATTCGTGGACACGTCTTTCTGTCTCAGAGTTCACAGTTAATGTAGTTTCCCTGCCCAAGCTTCTGTAAAAAAGTTCAAGTATGAATCTGTAGTGAAGAAACAAACTTTCTCCTGCACCTGGTCTCGAGTTTGAAACACCTGTACCACGTTTTGTATTAGTGTTGTCTGTTCTGTCTTTTATCTCAATTCAAAGAAAGGTTTTTGGGGGTGTACTTTTGGTCAACGCGAACTACGCGAAAGATCGTCGGATGTAAACATGCATGTGTATGCACGCAAGTATATAAATGTGTGTGTATGTGTATAGATAGATAGATGGATAGATAGATAGATAGATAGATAGATAGATAGATAGATAGATAGATAGATAGATAGATAGATAGATAGATATGAGCATATGTAGACATGCGATTGCAAAATTACTACGTCTAAGGAAGATATTTAGATAATGTTTTATTTTCCGTCTTTTTCTATGCTGTTGGTTTTGCACTTCGTTTTACAGCAAAGTCGAGAAGTTAGGAACGAGATAAAAACAAGATCACAGTCAAATAAACAAAATGATCACGAAGAAGATATTTGAATTATTAATTAACATTTGCTTTCTTGTCTCGGTTTGTATTGTGTAATAATATATAAAGTGCATAAGGCGGCGAGCTGCGTACCAGTTGCGTACTGGGGTCGATCTAATCGAGTGGCCCACTCCCCCAAAATTTCAGGCCTTGTGCCTAGAATAGAAAAGAATATATAAAGTGCATAAAGAATTACAATAGCGCCGTGTTGTAGATGCATGGTTAACTGATAAAAAAAGTGTGGTGCTTGTTTGTCCATGGTGCCATTTAGAGTCGTGGAGTTTACAACTTCCGTGATTGCATATAAATGTAATGAATTATATTAATTTAATATAATTAATCAAAATATAAATAAAGGAATAAGAATTGATGCAAAATGGGGGAAAAAATTTTATGAAAATTTTAAAATAGATCAAAACCTTCATACCAGGAGAGCCTAATTTCTACAACGATTTGTGCAAAATTTTCAATCAAGAATTTTGCAGATGTTCCATTGTTCTTCTTGTTCTGATACATACATACACACATGCATACATGCATACATACGTACATGTGCGTGTGTGCGTGCGCGCGCGTAAACAAGAAACTGATTTCTACAACGAATTTTGGCATTTTTTATAATCAACAATTTTATGCAGGTGCTGGATTATGCCATTATCTTCATATGATGTTTCTCTATATGTGTCTGTGCATGTGTAATGTGTGTGTGTGTGTAAGTGTGTGTGTAAGTGTGTGTGTGAGTGTGTGTGTGTGTGAGTGTGTGTGTGTGAGTGTGTGTGTGTGTATTTGTGTGCGTATGTTCATATGTATATAATTCTATATTACCTATACTGTAATAATATATATATATATATGAGATACAATGTAATATTTATTATATATATATATATATATATATATAT
>NC_068987.1:14535283-14537195 GCF_001194135.2 Octopus bimaculoides | reverse complement strand
ATATATATATATATTCGACGGGCTTCTTTCAGTTTCCGTCTACCAAATCCACTCACAAGGCTTTGGTCGGTCCGAGGCTATAGTAGAAGACATTTTCCCAAAGTGCTACACTGTGGGACTGAACCCGAAACCATGTGCTTGCTATATCCAAAATCAAATTTATCATGAATACAGAGTTACGCACTTATGGTATGGAAGTTAGCAGTTCCACTTCTCTAAAGCTACTGCATTTGCTGTATATAAATAGATTGATATCTTATTTCTCTGGGATTGGTCGAGTGGTGTGGTTACTCCTGATGAGACATGCTGTGAATGGATCTCTGTCAGTCGAAGATGGATATTCAAGTTGTTCCAGCAAATTAATTACCAACTCATTGAAATTATTGCGCAGGTAGGCGAGTATTCCGCAAACAAGTGTGCCCTTAATGCAATTCTCAGGTTAAATCAGCGGGACGCAACATATATCATGGATTTACGTTTCTTGTGTTAAAGTACATTCCGATCGACGGTCTTCTATTCAATTTCTGTCTCTCGAATTTCACTCGTAAGTTATCGGTAGACTCGAAATAGATGAGTATTTTGATTGTTCCGCAGACATTTGTACTCTCTTAAGAGTACAAATTGTACTTCTCTTATGCAGAAATAGCGTGATCCTTTCTGTATGTGAAAAAACTAACCCTTTCAAATATAGATACACTCTGTCAGATGGAATATAGACTATCGGTTTTCAATTTACCACCATTTTATTCAGAATGTCTGGGTCGATCTCAGTTTCTGGTAGAAGAACTCTGTCCAAGATAGTTTGTTGTAGAATTGAATCTGAGACCTCATGATTGCACAACAAAAATCTCTAACAATTCGGCTACACCTCGTACATAAAAGCTATAACCAAATACACTGAACATCTTATATATATGAGTGTCATGGTATATACACGGCAGTGTATGTATCTCTGTGTGCATATGCTCCTGTGTGTGTGCCTGTGTGCGTGTGTTTGTGTGTAAAAGAGAGACACTAAGATGCGCAAGCAGACATACACATTTGAGTACATATATGTGTGTGTGTGTGTGTATGTGTGTGTGTGTGATCAGGGGAAATGGTATGTAAAACTATATGGTTCAATGCCTTCTTACCTTATTTAAAACAGTAGGGTATGAATTGAGGAAAGCTTGGCTGCGATTTCCAGCCTGTCAAAACGACTCGGTAAATGAGACTTACTGTTTATATTAGTATATAGGTGGATGGAGAATGAGATAGTGTGATGTTCATCCATTTTCGATGGGCTACTTTAAACGGTATGAATTGAAATGAAAAGCTGTGGGAGTGTCTACAGACGAACATCAGAATTTCTCATGTGGACTCGTCTCATGAAGCCATTGTATCCACCCTTAACTCAAAGACAAACAGCACGGAGTGAGTGAAGAGAGGATTGTTCTGTGGAAATAAATGAATTAATTCTAAGCCAAAGCAGTGATGCATACAGCCAGAGAAAGACAGAGAGAGAGAGACAGAGACAGAGACAGACAGAGACACAGACCGAGTGAAAAGACACAGAGAGAGAAAGAGAGAGAGAGAAAGAGAGAGAGAGAGAGTAGTGCAATATCTTCAAATACACCCCTTTGCAGGTACACGTGTATTTGTGTATACAATCAATTAAAAAGAGTAGCGAATAGACAGAACGCGAAAGAACAGACGGTTAGAGTATGGTTGACTTTAACCGATATACCTATATTGTATTTTGTGTTTATCACAATATGCTAATCACGGTATGTTAATGTTTTTGCTTGCAAATAAACCTATATTCAAACAACAAGCTGAATATCGTATGTTCGAGTATGTATAAATGTGTGAGCGTGTGTGTGTATGTGTGTGTGTGTGTGTGTGTGTGTGTATGTGCGTGTGTGTTTGTTTG
>NC_068987.1:14532893-14534382 GCF_001194135.2 Octopus bimaculoides | reverse complement strand
TGTGTTTATGTTATGGCGGAATCAAACATTCATCTGAGTATGTTCTTGCTTATTAAAACGTCTTCATCCACCATTATCTGTCTAACTTGAGAATAAGACAGAATTAAATTAAAGGTTAGATAATAATTATATTTGCAAGGTGACCAGCTGGCCGAAACGTTAGCACGCCGGGTGAAATGTTTACTGGTATTTCGTCTGTCTTTACGTTCTGAGTTCAAATTTTACTGATATCGACTTTGTTTTTATCCTTTTGTGGTCGATTTATTAAGTATTATCAATTCACTTTCGGTCGATGTAATCGACTCTAATCCCTTTGTCTGTCCTTGTTTGCCCCTCTATGTTTAGCCCCTGGTGGGCAATAAAGAAATTAATAACTTATATTATTAAGGCGGTGATCTTGCAGAAACGTTAACACGCCGGACAAAATGCTTAGCGCTATTTCGTCTGAATTCCGCCGATGTCTACTTTGCCTTTCATCTTTTCGAGGTCGATAAATTAAGTACCAGTTGTGTACTTGGGTCGATCTAATCGACTGACCCCCTCCCCCAAAATGTCGGGCTTTCTGCCTAGAGTAGAAAGGAATAATCATATTTGCATAGAGATACTAAGTGAGTGAGGTTTATCCAAACATATTGCTCCCCTACTAGCTAAAAATCTATCAGTAAAGGAAAGCAGGCAATATTTGTTAATAGAATGGATATATTATCATTAATAAAAATAACACTTCATCTATTTCTGATGATTGTTAGCATTGGTTACCTACTTCTGGTATGAAACCAATTGGTAATTTGAATGTTATGAGACACTAATATTTTATTTTATTCCAAAAGATACCATTATTATCGTTGTTGGTGCTATTGTTGTTGTTGTTGTTCTTCTTCTTCTTCTTCTTCTTCTTCTTCTTCTTCTTGCTGTTGTTGTTGTTCTTGCTGTTGTTGTTGTTGTTGTTGTTGTTGTGGTTCTTGTTTCAAATTTTGGCACAAAGCCGGCAATTTCGGAGTAAGGGTGGTAAGTAGATTACATCGACACCAGTGCTCAACTGGTACTTATTTTACCGACCTCGAAAGGATGCAATTCAAAGTTTACTTTGGCGGGATTTGAACTCAGAACGTTAAGACAGACGAAATGCCACAAAGCTTTTTCCTGGCGCGTTGGTTTAAATTTTGGCATAAAATCAGCAATTATAGGGGAGGAGGTTAAGTCAAATACATCGACCCCAGTACTCAGCTGGTACTTATTTTATCGACGCCGAAAGGAGGAATGGCAAAGTTGAACATGGCGGAATCTGAACTCACGAAGTAAAGACGGACGAAATACTGCTAAGCATTTTATCCGGCGTGCTAACGATTCTATCAGCTCTTCACCTTAATGATAATAACAATAATAATAATAATAATAATAATAATAATAATAATAATGATAATAATAATAATAATAATAAGAAGAAGAAGAAGAAGAAGAAGAAGAAGAAGAAGAAGAAGAAGAAGAA
>NC_068987.1:14531035-14532664 GCF_001194135.2 Octopus bimaculoides | reverse complement strand
ATATATAATAAGGTGATGGGAGAGGGGGGACTGCGTCAAGAGAATGCCAATGTGTGACATTTGTTTCTTTATGTCGATAGCGATATGTGATGTGAATTTTATATTAACCTGGACTTCTCGAAACAAGTTTGCAAATCCAGGTCAATAGAAGCTCCGTACTTCCTGCTACATACATAACTGAAAATATGGCTTGATTTTAAGTTGCAATAAAGACCGTATAGCCTGAGGGACTTTTGGAAGAAGTGTGAAGTGATGTCATTCATGTTTTATACACACACACACACACACACACACACATACATAATATATGCACACACATGCATGCGTAAAGGCAGATCACTATTTATAGGTATTTACACACTTATGTATAGATACATGTATAAGTAGATATGTGTGTGGATATACATTATATATGTGTTCGTAAATGTACGTGTGTTTTTGTGTTTGTGTGTCATGTGTGTGTGTGCGTAGACAGGTGATGAGTAACTGATCTCTGATGAGACACTAAAGAGCGCTGAAACTAATGAGACCAATATCTTTTTTCCTGGCGACGGAGAACAAATAAACTTGAAATACAAGAGCCTGGTTTATTTTTCGCATGGATACTAAACTCAGTGCTAATTCAAGCTGCACGCTCTTAACATCTCCTTAACATTTCTAATTCTACTAAAACAGCAGTAAATTATTTTTATTAGTTAATTCATTTACTCATTCATGTTACCAGAGCATGCACTGTTACGCAAACTTGACAAACAAATTAGCTCTGTTCGAGTTTGTGTTTACTATAAATAGCTATTTTCTTTGGACAGAAAATGTCACCTGTTTGTTTATAAACCAAACGTTTAACATACACATATATGTTAAAATGTACCTATACTGTATGTGCGTATTTCAATTCAGAGTATATATTGATATAATTTTATATATCGAAATAGTAACGCGGGTACTTCAAAAGTACTTAGAAACTCGAAAGAAATTAACTCATCCACATGTTATTAACTTTATTGTTTAGTTCCAGGAGTAAGTTTAGCGACCAACATGTTTTTCCTGACGTCTGAGATTAGTGGAAGGAAGAGGAAAGTTATTCGCAGAAAGGAGACCGGACCGGAGTCTGGGCCGGCTCAAAGTACCAGCAACTCGGGCAGTCGTCCGGAGCGACATGTGCAAGGGGGCGCCGAGGAGGGCATGACAAACACAAGAAAATTCCCACGACCGTCAGCTTGTACACGCTGAAGTTCAGTTTGCCCGGGGCGCCAGCAATCCTAGGGCCAGCCCTGATCAGAGTACTTGCAACACGATGCTTTCCAGTAAAGGCATCCTAGGGACAATATAGTGGGTGATGTCTACTACTTATATAGATATAGTGGAGGCGCAATGGCCCAGTGGTTAGGGCAGCGGACTCGCGGTCATAGGATCGCGGTTTCGATTCCCAGACCTGGCGTTGTGAGTGTTTATTGAGCGAAAACACCTAAAGCTCCACGAGGCTCCAGCAGGGAGGGGGGTGCGAACCCTGCTGTACTCTTCCACCACAACTTTCTCTCACTCTTCCTTCCTGTTTCTGTTGTGCCTGTAATTCAAAGGGTCAGCCTTGTCACACTGTGTCACGCTGAATATTCCCGAGAACTACGT
>NC_068987.1:14529121-14529425 GCF_001194135.2 Octopus bimaculoides | reverse complement strand
CATATTAATGTATTTCGAGGTACACACACACACACACACACACACACACACACACGCACACACACATACACACACACACTATATATATGGAGAGAGGCAGAAAGTTATATTTATTCATAAATAAATGTGTCTATGAGTGTTTATGTATGTGTGTGAATATATATATAATCATAATATATATGCATAAATATATATACACGCACACATACACACATACACATACATACACAGGTGTATGATCGTGTATGTGCATGCATATGTATATATATAGATATGTATATATATATATATATATATATATATA
>NC_068987.1:14527744-14528771 GCF_001194135.2 Octopus bimaculoides | reverse complement strand
TGTGTGTGTGTGTGTGTGTGTGTGTGTGTGTGTGTGTGTATGTGTGTGTGTTTACATATATAGAGAGAAAGACAGACAGTGTCAGTTAGACAGACAGTGTCAGTTAGACAGACAGACAAACAGACAGATAGAAGAGGAAGAGGGGGAACGGGTATTTACAATAGATCGAGAGGAAGAGAGAAAAGCTTATAACTGGAGATAAGCAAAGAAATAATATTTTAAATATAAAAATATAGTTTTTGAGAAAAAAAAATATATATATATAAATGAGTGGAAAGCTGTTTGGGCCGAAGCCTTTTGAATAACAATAACCAGCTGATAACATTAAGCAAATAAATATTTGTTGGGGCCCTCTGATTTTGATAATGATAGCCGTTGTATAATCGAAACAGGAAAAAATATAAAAGACAGACGGAAGATGAACGGAATGAAAGTATCAAGGAATGATGAGACTAGTGAAGAAAGTATAATTACAAGCAGACAACGAAGCCGACTTAAAAACGAACGTACGTGTGTGGCATAGTACGGGACGAAACGAACGTAGAAGCGAAAGAGGAATAAGTGAATGGAGGAATAAATGAATGACGGATTTTTATGAATAAGTAAAGGAATAAGGAAATTTTTATTACTTCGTTAGACAAATCAACGAAGAGGCTTTTATGTGGTGGTTTGGCTTGCTAGATAGAGCAGCTAAATCTCTTTTATTTCACATATCCACTGTCCTACAAAAGAACACGTTGGATAATGGGATTCTGAGTGCACTGTGTCCTGAGAAAAAGACAGGATGGTCATGTGAGGAATGTCTTTCGCGATAGGATCGTCCGTTATTAAACGCGGACGATCGAACCATTTAACATATATATATATATATATATATACAATGTTTAAGACAATAAACAGTCAAGATGGTCGTGGCGGAAACATTTCTGACTATAGCCCTGGGGACTAAACAACACAATAATAAAAAGAATGTACGTATATTCGAACTCTCTGAATGAAAGAATAAAAGAATAAATAAAAGGAGAAC
>NC_068987.1:14526977-14527644 GCF_001194135.2 Octopus bimaculoides | reverse complement strand
ATATATATATATATATATATATACATATATATATATGTATGTTTATATATTTATATATATGAATGTTATATACATATATATGAATTATATATATATATATATATACATATATATATATATGTATGTATATGTATGTATGTTATATAAATATGAGAATATAAACGAATACACGTGAGTGTATACAAGAGAGAAAAATCAGAGTACACGATGCTATTGTGTGATTTGTGCATGATTTATAGTAAAAGATTAGTGATACACACACACACACACACACACACACACACATATATATATATATATATATGTGTGTGTGTGTGTGTGTGTGTGTGTGTGTGTGTGTGCACATATACATACATGTATATGTGTGTGTGAGTGTCTGTAAGTTTATACGTACATGCATACATATATACACATATATATATTTACGTATATATATATATATATATATATATATAATATACTTATATGTATATGTATGTATGCATGTATGAACACACACACACACACACACACACAGAAGAGGGAAAACTGAATAAATATGGTACTATAAGAAAAACTATTGTATGAATCTTCAACTTAATGTTCAACTTTATATATAACTCCATAAAAACAAACAAATATAGATAGATATATAGAGACATACACATATATATATTTATATTTATGT
>NC_068987.1:14525107-14526332 GCF_001194135.2 Octopus bimaculoides | reverse complement strand
GACTGGTTGGCAGAGTGGGCCTAATAATCACACACAGATACAATCTCTTCTCTTTCTTTTCCTCTCTCTCTCTCTCTCTCTCTCTCTCTCATTTTCTCTCGTTTATTTACTTACACACTCGCACATTACACGCAGCTACATACATACATACATACATACATACATACATGCATGCATGCATTCAGACGTATGCACTTATGCATGCTTGTATGTGTAATCGGTATGTGAATATATATATGCGTGTATTTTGTGTGAGAATGCGTTTGTGTGTTTGGAAGGTAGTGAGGGGGGGGGAGGTTACGTTTATTTATTTATGAATGAGCGAACGAGAAACATTTTTGTGTACATATGCATATATATATATATATATATATATATATATATATATATATAGCGTGTGTGTTTGTATATATGTATGTAATGCATGCAGATAGATAGATAGATAGATAGATAGATAGATAGATAGATAGATAGATAGATAGATAGATAGATAGATAGATAGTCAGGGACTCACATACGCCCGAACGTACGTGAGTATGTGTACTATGTTAAAGCCTCTATGTGTATACGTGGCTATGTGTGTAAATATATCTATCTACACGTGTGTGTGTCTCTGTGTGTGTGAGTGTGTGTGTGTGTCGAATTCATTCATTCACTGCATTTGCGTGTGTGAAAGTGTTATGAGGTGTATGCTCACGCGAATGTGTCTGTGTGTGCGCGTATGTGCGTGTGTGTGTGTGTGCGAAAATATGTATGTATACAAGTAAACATGAGTGTGTGTATGCAATCGCGTGTATGTGTGTGTGTGTATAACATGTGTGTGTGTGTATAACATGTCTGTGTGTGTGTATATATATATATAAATTAAGAAAATAAACGTGGTCTATTAAGTGTGCACGTGTATGTGTGTATGTGTGTGTGTGTAAACGTAAAATTGTGTTTATATGGAATTTTTCTTGATAGATAGATAGATAGATAGATAGATAGATAGATAGATAGATAGATAGATAGATAGATGCGTATATGTTTGTGTGTATAAATATAGATATCTGTATTGGGATATGCGTACTAATGCCATAGTACTTATGCTTATATAACTATCATCATGCATGTGTTCAACTGTTTGCGTTGAGTATAAACGAATACCTTTCTGTGGTCGTTACGGCGTATGCATAAGTTATATGTGCCTGTGTGTGCCTGCGTGTGTTTGTGTTATGTATATATA
>NC_068987.1:14523876-14524859 GCF_001194135.2 Octopus bimaculoides | reverse complement strand
TATATATATATATATATGTATGTATGTGTGTATGTATGTTGTGTTTATATGTCTGTATATGTATATGCAAGTCTAGGAATGTCTGTGTGCATAATTTTTCCGTCCCATGAGGTTTATTTTTGTGCCTCATTTTTTTTTTTTTCCGTTTTGGTTTTTTACAACGATTCCTGTCCTGAACGAACCGTTATCAACATTATCAACATTATCAACATTATCAACATTATCAACATTATCAACATCATTTATATAATCAAGTTTAACAATTAACCAAAACATAAACGTTAAATATTATTTATATCGCTATCAACATGAATGGAATTATCAATTATATTATTGGCATTATCAACAAGATATCAACATTAACAACGTTATCAACAGGAATTATAACATCAGCAATTGCAACAAGACTAACAACAATAGCAACGAAAACAACAACAATAACACGAGTGAACTAGGGAGCTTCTATAGGTCGTTCGGTCGGCTAGAAATAGCAGCCGAAATTCTTTGATTCGTCTTAATTCTGTAAACAAACAAAAAAAAACAAGAAAGAAAAAATGAAGCGAGGTGGTCATAGCTAGAACGCTTTCGATTGTGTGAGTCTGCTCGATCAAGGTTGCTAAGTTGGAGCTAAACGACTGCAACAACAGTCAGAACAATAAGAACAACTGGGAAGACATCATGACAGTAACAACAGCAACAACTTTAACGTAACGTCAAAACTGGTGCACAAAGTGGTGGCGGCGGTGGTGGTGGTAGTGGTGGTGATGCTGGTGCTGATGCTGCTGCTGGTGGTGGTGGTAGTGGTGGTGGTGGTGGTGGTGGTGATGCTGGTGCACAAAGTGGTGGTGGTGATGCTGGTGGTGCTGGTGCTAGTGGTGTCAAAGGTGGCGACGACCTTGGTGCATAGTGGTGACGATGGTATTAGTATATTAGTATTAAAGTAGTAGTAGTAGTAGTAGTAGTAGTAGTAGTAGTAGTAGTAG
>NC_068987.1:14519992-14521228 GCF_001194135.2 Octopus bimaculoides | reverse complement strand
TGGCTGGCTGGCTGGCTGGCTGGCTGGCTGGCTGGCTGGCTGGTTTGCTGGTTGGTTCGCTGGCTGGTTAGTTGGTTAGTTGGTCTGTGCTGGTTGTGTCGGTGCAGATGGTGGCACTAAATATCGTTTACGGAGACAGCAAGAACAACAACAACAACAACAACAACAACCACAACAACAACAACAACAACAACAACAACAACAAGAACAACGTCAACAGCACCTGCCGCTATTGCTATTGCTGTTGACTATAATGCACCAGTATCACAAAGTGCAATATCGGAACCACAACCATAATAACAGCAGCAGCAGCAGCAGCAGCGGTAGCAGCAGCAGCAGCGGTAGCAGCAGCAGCAACAGCAGCAGCAGCGGTAGCAGCAGCAGCGGCAGCAGCGGTAGCAGCGCTAACAGCAGCTGTAACATACGGTCCGCCGGTAAAACAACAACAACAACAACAACAGCGATAACCAGAACAAAAGAACGGTCTAACAACGGTGGTGGTTTCTTGAAATGGTAGAAATAGCAGTTAAGTCTCTTTCAAATCAGACAGTCTATAAAGAAAAAAAAGAAGAGAGTAAATATCAGTAGTATCAGAATAGATTCGATGAATTAGTAGAACCATTCCAGTGCCGGATAACGAAATATTGCAGCGGTATCTAGTTACGGACCGTTATGTTTTAAGTTCGTATCCTACTAAATTCAAAAGTTGCCTTTCAACAGTATAGAGCAGTGCTCCGCCGCAACCGGTATGCCGCGGCACACTGGTGTGCCACGAGACGATGCTGGAGTTCTGATATTTTTAGTTCAGGTGTGCTGCCGAAATTTGAAAAGAATATAAGTGTGCCGCGAGTGAAAATAGGTTGCGGAGTATTGATATAGAGGAGTACAGATATACAATGAAGTACAGGCGGTGAGCTGGCAGAAACATTAGCCCGCCGGGTGAAATACTTAGCGGTATTTCGTCTGCCGTTACGTTCTGAGTTCAAATTCTGCCGAAGTTGATTTTGCCTTTCATCCTTTCGGGGTCGATAAATTAAGTACCAGTTACGCACTGGGGTCGATGTAATCGACTTAATCCCTTTGTCTGTCCTTGTTTGTCCCCTCTATGTTTAGCCCCTTGTGGGCAATAAAGAAATAAGAGTCATTAATTAAAGAGTTGGATGAAATAACTTGCGGTGTTTCATTCCGGCTTTCTTCTTTGCACTCTAAGTTCAAATCCTGCTGAAATTTAATTTT
>NC_068987.1:14516143-14518015 GCF_001194135.2 Octopus bimaculoides | reverse complement strand
GCTCTGTGACAGGGTGCATTGGATTCTTTATGCTCCAAAGAACCGGTCGCTTTCGCTAAATATCCTCCCTCAAACGCTTCAAAACGTCACAGAACTCTTGATTGACCGTCTGGCCCTGGAGAACGAATTCTCGATGCACAATACCGCGGATGTCGAAAGAAACGATGAGTATATTCTTGACTGAGCTGCGGCTCTGTCATGCCTTCTTTGGTCGTGGAGATGAATGCCTCTTCCATTGTGACGACTGCTGCTTCGTCTCAGGGTCATAGTTGTAGACCCAACTGTCATCACCGGTGATGATCCTCGACATGAAGGATGGGTCATCAACCACACGCTGACAGAGATCTTGACAGACTGCGAAGCCATGTTCTTTCTGCTCGTGGTCAGCAGGCGGGTAAGAAACTTGGCAGAGACACACCGCATGTTCAATTCAGACGTTAGGATTGCTTGCATAGACCCATACGACAGACCAACAACACTAGCAATGTCGTTGATTGTCCTCCGATGACCTTCATGCAGAAGCTGATGAATTTTGCCCACATTTCCGGGGGTGACGCTCGTAGCAGGTCTTCCAAGTCGCTCATCGTCTTCCAGGGACGTTCTTCCGCTTTTGAAGCGGCCGTGCCACTCGAAACATTACGTACGACCCATTGCCTCGTCGCCGTAAGCTTGTCAAAACATGCTCAATGCCAAATTTAACTCAAATTTTCACGTTGGCTCTTTGTCCATGACAAAATCGCAGACTACAACATACCTGTGATCACAAAAATACAAATTTCACAACTTGTGAAGTAAACATAGCGATGTCACTTGGAACACTGCCTAATCAAGGTTACTGCTAGCTCTCACTGCACATGCAACCGCGTGTTATCATCTGTTGGCGCTACAGAACTAATACTGAAACTTTTTATCTACAGTTTTATGTAAGGCGGCGAGCTGGCAGAATCGTTAGCGCGCCGGACGAAATGCTTATCCCGTCGCTATGTTCTAAGATCAAATTCCGCCGAGATCGACTTTACTTTTCATTCTTCCAGAGATTGATAAAATAAGTACCAGTTGAACACTGGGATCGATGTAATCGACTCATCCCCTCTCCCAAAACTGCTACCCTCGTGGTAAAATTTGTGCTTATTTAAAGTTTTATGTAAGGCGACGAGCCGGCAGAATCATTAACACGCCGGACTAAATGCTTAGCGGTATTTCGTCCGCCTTTATGTTCTGAGTTCAAATTATTCCGTCGAGGCATATTTTGCCTTTTATCCTGTCGGAGTCGATAAAATAAGTATAATCTGAATACTAAGCTTGACAGTAGTCGAATAGCTCCCTCTCATGAAAATTTCGGCATTTTGCTTACAATAGAAAGAATTACTTATAGCTTTATGTGCTTCGAGATATATTGTTAAAAAAAGATGCGTTACGTTATACGGGATTGCACTTTATTGCTATCGTAAGACCTACGCAACATTTTGTCCAGCCAACAAGAGAGCCTCTAAAAGAACACCTAGCCTGCTAGAAATTGCAGCCAAATTTCTCATAAAATCACAGCCCATTTGTTTAGAAGGAAAATGACGATACAGAAATTGTATCATTATTCTGTTTAACCGGGTACGATTCGATACCAAATAACAACAGCAATAAAACGCGACTACTCTACACGCTGCATAATACTAGACTGCACTTTTCAGGGGAGAATATAGAAGAAGGGAGAGTATGAGGAGGAATAGAAGGGGCTACGTGTACAGGGTCATGACCTTTACACGTTCTGCCATATCAAACAGGTGAGATCGATGTGGTTTATGTTCAGCAACAACTTGTGCAGGTTTACTGACTGCATTATTCATTACATTGGCTGAGGTGGGAAGAGTTTGGCTG
>NC_068987.1:14514332-14514724 GCF_001194135.2 Octopus bimaculoides | reverse complement strand
TTTCTTTCAGGTTTTGAGAACCCTAATTTTTCCAGGTTTATGTTGAGGCAGTTCGTATGTATGTATGTATGTACGTATGTATGTACGTATGTATGTATGTATGTATCTATCTATCTATCTATATATATATATATATGTATGTATACGTGCAGATTCGTACGTCTTGGTTTATGTATGTATTCTCATGAATATACTTGCATATTTAGACATGCTTATATATACTTCAATGATAAATGTCTTAAAAGTTTTACAGATTTTTACAGTTCCAGTGATGGATTGGATCTGTAGTCTTTGAATCAGCTTTCTCCTTTCTGGTTTTCTAAAGCCTAATTTCTCAAGATTGGTGTTTAAATTGTCGTATGTATGTATGTATGTATGTATGTATGTATGTA
>NC_068987.1:14506565-14514322 GCF_001194135.2 Octopus bimaculoides | reverse complement strand
TATGTATGTATGTATGTATGTATGTATGTATGTATAGGAAACAACACCGAGAGAGATACATAAAACAAAGAGAGATAGTTACATATAGAGGAGAAATAGGTAGAGAGAAGAGAAAGAACGAAAGAGGGATCAAATTGTTTCCTGGCAAGGGTTTAATCGGATGTTTGTGAAGTTAATTCTTTATTTCTTGGCAAAAACAGCAAGTTATAGGTGTTATTTCAATGGTTATTATTGTTGTTGTTTTTTAACCCCAAGTCAAACCTGCCTGAAGAAACACATGATCTTGGCTTACATAGGATTTCCTGAGGGTTAGCGAAAACTATTGCATGTAGGCGCAGGCACGTTTGTGTGGTAAGACGTTTGCTTCCCAACCACATGGTTCCGGGTTCAGTCCCACTGCGTGGCACCTTGCGCGAATGTCTTCTACTATAGCCTCGCGCCGACCAAAGCCTTGTGAGTGGATTTGGTAGACAGAATCTGAAAGAAGCCCGTCGTATATGTGTGTGTATGTCTTTATTCGTGCTTGTCCCCCACCACTTTTGACAACCGGTGTTGGTATGTTTACCTTTTCGTAACTTAGCGGCTCAGCAAACAAGACTGATAGAATAAGTATCGAGCTTCAAAAAAAAATAATAATAATAAGTACTGGGGTCGATTCATTCGTCTAAAAATCCTTCCAGGTGGTACTCCAGTATGACCGCAATCTAATGAATGAAACACATAAAAGAAAAGGTAAGAGATATATATTAACCACAGGATTTTCGAACCAACGGGTGAACCTCTATTCAGGCACAGTCAATCCTCCCTCAAATCAGATGCTACCGTATTAAAAATAAGATAGGCTTTCTAGATGCGCCAAAGTTAAAGAAACTATTTTTTCCATTTATTTGATGGCTGCATTGACGTTAACTGCTAACTGTAACGTATTTTAAAATAATTTTCATATGACTAAACCTGTTATTTTAAAAAATATAATTATTTATAAAATCTATGAATATAAAATATAATAAAAAGAAAAGCGGAGTATCGGAATAGGCACCGCCACCGTTACTTTTATTTTATCAATTTTTGCCGAAAATTTATTTTGGTTTCTAAATCTTAAAAAGAATGGTTGTTACTTTAAACATGTAATTATAAATATAGATAGAGAAATGTAAATTGTATAAATAGACGTTTCTAAATGTCGTAGTTAGTGGTGGTGGGGGAAGGAATAGGCTTTAAATAAATGAAATCACCAAAAATGTATTCCAATATTCCAGTGTAATGATTTTCAAACGTATTTCTTACCAAAAACCGCACTCATCACAAGGAAAACTGCACTCGGGTCAGCACAAGTGCGCTTTATCACTGCTGCCTATGATAAAAAGCATTCTAACCTCGGGCATCCCATCTTTGTGTATATCTGGTGGTTGGCACTCCGTCGGTTACGACGACGAGGGTTCCAGTTGATCCAATTGCTCGTGAAATTAACATGCAAGTGGCTGAGCACTCCACAGATACGTGTACCCTTAACGTAGTTCTCGGGGAGATTCAGCGTGACACAGAGTGTGACAAGGCTGACCCTTTGAAATACAGGTACAACAGAAAGAGGAAGAAAGAGTGGGAGAAAGTTGTAGTGGAAGAGTACAGCAGGGTTCGCCACCATCCCCTGCCGGAGCCTTGTGGAACTTTAGGTGCTTTCGCTCAGTAAACACTCACAACACCCGGTCTGGGAATCGAAACCGCGATCCTACGACCGCGAATCCGCTGCCCTAACCACTAGGCCATTGCGCCTCCACTGTGTATATCTAGAACTACATTATCAAATATTCCCTTCTTGTTATTCTTTTTCAGACGGCAGGATGCGCTTTTACGGATATTTGCCTGCAATTCCTAACAGATCTGATTGAGTGACCACGTGACGCAGATGCTTTCACGGTTGTTGCCGTTTTTAACCCCAGTTTGTGCTTGTTCGCCTCCACAAGAATTTACTCGAACAAATCGTACTTATTTTTCAAGTTTGGTACCTATTCTATCGATTTGCTTACGGGGAGATAAACAAACCAGCAGCGGTTGTCAAGTTGTGGTAAGGAACAAATACAGCATAAACACAGTCACACACACACATACACACATACACACATATATATTCGTGTGTGTGTGTGTGTGCGTGTGCATGTGTGTGTGTGTGTGTGTGCGTATGCATCTATAGATATATATGCAGTTAGATGAATATAGATAGATAGATAAATGTATAAGTGTGTGTGTTTGTATATATGTGTGCATGTATACATGCAGATAGATAGATAGATAGATAGATAGATAGATAGATAGATAGATAGATAGATATAGACGTTCAGTTTCCGTCTACCAAATTCACAGTCAAGGTTTACGTCAGTTCGTCGCTATAGCAGAAGATACATGTCCAAAATGCCGCACTGTAAGACTGAACCCAAGACCAGATGGTGTGGAAGAATGTTTCTTAACCACACACCTACACATTTTATTCAAATATAATGCATCAACGACTATGATATGAAATATCTCCTTCTCTTTTTAAATACAGTAGAGCGTAATATAATGAAATTTGACTGTTATTTTTAGCAGGACGTGCAACTACATAGAAACTTCGACGTAGGCTCGGCGGGATAGATATAATTTTAATAACAGGAGTGACAATCTCACAAACATTAAACTTTAGAAATATTTATGGCTCCGTGACTAGATATTAAAATTCACTCTGTCACTCTAACACTTATAACCATATAGAGATGTAGACAGTAAAAAGGAAGGAAAAATGATAGCCTGTCTCTTGTTGGCCCCGAAGGACACGTTGTGAGATGAAGCTTGCCTTCCGTTTTACAGTGTGAAGCTGTGAAGCCGATAACACCGAGTCAATCAATGTCGTCAAGATTTTTATCTCAGCCTCCGTGGAATTGAAGCAACTAATCGTGAATTATAGTATTAACTTATTCCTAAGACCACCACTTACGTTATATTTGTGTATGTGTGTATGTGTGTATAGGTGCGTGTGTTTGTGTGCATGTATGTATATGTATATAATTGAATAAAGTATAACATATATTAACAATGTATATAATAAATATGATATATATGTAATATAATATATGTAATATGATATATGTAATATATATTACATATAATACATATAATATACTTATGTATATACGTAAGTAGAAGACAAGACATAAATAATGGTCATTACATATTGTTCGTTATTGGAGCTATTTGACTTACAACTGTTTCCAGTAGTCATTATAGGTTCATTATTGATAGGTTTACTCGATCGGCCCTATGATTTTTATAACATGCATATATAAATATATATATATATATATATATTCACTCGAATACTGCTGCCCCCTGTGGTCTCCCTACACAAAACAAAACATTTCGCAAATTGAATCACCCCAGAGGGCTTTAACATACGCAAAGACATGGGGACGTAAGAAAACCAACACCGGCTGTAAAACGATGATGGGGGATAAACCGAACATAAATACAAAGACTTACATACACACTCGCACGCACATATACACGACGAACATCCTTACAGTTCCTTTCGTCTACTAAATTCATTCAGGAGACATTGATGGGCCCAGGGTTGTATAGTAAAAGACACTCGCCGCGCAGTGGAACCGAACCCCCAAACTACATGGCTACAAAGCAAGCTTCTCAACCACACATCTTCATCTATACGCATTTGTACATAAACATCCAAAAGAAACAGAAACCTTGTGTAATCACAATAGGCCAGATATTTTTCTATGGGACAGGGGAACAAAATCCAAGCAGTCCTCTAAACTCAGCGGAAGAGGATAGCATCTTTAGTTAAACTAATTAAAAGCTCACAGCTCTTAAATCCCGGCTATAGCGCTTCATTCGTACCAGATTGTCATATCTGCACCGTGCTATGTAACAACCATTTTGCATAAAAGCTTAGAAAAGCTAAGGTTCGAAGGACAAAGCAAACTGATTCGCATCGTTCAAATAGAACTGATCAGCGGTACAGTGAAAAATTTGTAAAACATTCCAAAGATTCTCGATTTGAGGTTCCTGGTGTGAAAATTGTATATGATTGCATGTGCAATATGGCATAGACATATACGCACACACACACACGTCAGCTGTTTGATAGCAGTCTCTTGTAATCCGAGAAAAACGGTTCTGCAATTTCTTGTTGAATAAGCTGCGCAAATGACTTCTTTATAGTGATCAAATGTTTGTGCCCTGCCTTACCTCGCTCCCATCATGAAATCAACTTTGTCCAACAGGTGCACAGTGTACCTCTCATCATGTATCGAAGTGATAGGAACACAACGCACCACCCGGTCTGGGAATTGAAACCATAATCTCGCGATTGTGAGTGCAAAACCGTAACTACTAGGGCATGCATATATATATATATATGTATGTATGTATGAATATGTCTGTGTGCATATATATATGTGTGTGTGTGTGTGTGTATGTATGTCTATATATATATATTATATAAACATATTCTAGTACCTACATGTATAGTATATGTATATCATACACACACACACATGCACACAAGCTCACACGCACACGCACACGCACGCACACACACACACACACATAAACCCGCGAACACACATGTATAACAACAGTAGAGCGACTGAGGGTTTCGCAGTTGTTTACAACTATTAATGTTTATATTTGAAAGCTGATTCCATCATAAACATTTCATCAAATGTTCATCGTAACGACACCAACTTCCAAACAGACATGAAAAACTGTTCTGATAAACGATGCTGCCAAAATCAGAGTAGACAACTGAGAAACCCCTTGTTCTTCGTGGATTGGTTGATTGGCTGAATGGCTACAGCGTTGTAAAATATGCCTTGAGTCAGTGTTCTGAATTTTTA
Source organism: Octopus bimaculoides (assembly GCF_001194135.2). Taxonomy (NCBI): domain Eukaryota; kingdom Metazoa; phylum Mollusca; class Cephalopoda; order Octopoda; family Octopodidae; genus Octopus; species Octopus bimaculoides. Next base: position 14,509,433 of record NC_068987.1, on the reverse strand, counting down.
CCTAACACTTTTATCCTTTCGAGGGTCGATGAAATACAGATGTCAGTTTAGTACTGTGTTCGATTTAATGGACTAAAACTACTCATTAGTTATTTGGTTTTGTGTCCTATCGAAAGAAAGAAACCCCAAACATGTGTGTGCGTGAGTAATGATATGAATATATTTAAAACATCTTTAAGCAATGCAGGAGAATATACAAGTTGATTAAAATATAAAATAACAAGGAAAAGATTTTGTACTACATTACACACTTGATCTAACACTTCTATTATATATATATATATATATATATATATATATATATATATATATATATATATATATATATATATATATCGTTGCTATTATGTAAAAGTATCGTAAGTCCAAAACTTTGCTTTTTTAGAAAAGGAAAAAATGTTTCACCATTCCATAGCAAAACCGTTGTACTACATTTTGACAATTTTTGATATCTTGGCATCTGAAGCAGCTATTGCAAAAGAACCGGCTATTGCAAACAAAAATGAATATTGAGAAAAAACACATTTGGTGAGATTGCAATGGAGTAATTCACTTTGAATTGTTACCACCTAATGCAACAATCGATGCTCAAGACTACTGCCAGCAATTAGAGCGTTTGAACCAAGCTTTGAAGAAAAAAAGACCCGCTTTAGTGAATCAAAAGGAAGTGATGTTTCATTAGGACAATGCGCGACCACACACTGCAAAGATCACATCACAGAAGATCGAAGAGCTTGGTTGGGAAAAAATTCCTCATCCACCTTATTCTCCCGACCTTGCTCCTTCAGACTACTATTTTTTTCGTAGTTTACAGTATCATTTGGAGGACATAACTTTCGCAAGCCAGAAGGAGGTCGAAACTCACATCTCAGAGTTCTTCGCTTTGAAACCAAAAGAGTTTTACATTGATGGGATTAAAAAGCTTGTAAATAGATGGAAGGAAGTCATAGATAATCAGGGAAAGTACATTGATGATTAGATTTCAATTAAATATAACATTTGATCACTTGTTTTCTTTATTCAAAATTCGGACAGAACTTATGGGACGACCTGATATGTACGACAAGATATGTACGACAAGATATGTACGCCTGCGTCTCGATAATCAATGAAATAGAAATCAAATTTTAGAATTTCTTTCTGTGCGGCACGATACCAAATGATCTGCAGACCGGCAATTGGGGACCCCCTAGAGGGAAACATTTACAAAGCTACCTCCCTTTGTATTAACGGCCATCCAAAGAGTTCTACGCGCATTTCATCCATCACTCTTTCATTTCTGCAAAATCTATTGAGATTAGTTTTAAAAGTATTTGTTTTTTATAAATAATATATTTAAATTTTTAATTTATATAACTGTTTCCAGTGTTTGTTATTCATTAATCCAGAATTAGTTTTACTGTTAGGACAGACCGAAAGAAAAAGAATCATTCACTAAAAATGTCAATAGTAAACTATAAATCAAAACATTTTCTGTTTTACAATAAAAACACTAATATCGGAAATTTAAAGAAACTTTTATTAAAATCACGGTATGTTTTAATATCACATGCACACAGACGGGTATATTACATAGAAAAGACGGCTCTTTCATTTAAATATATATATTTAATTAAAAATATGTCTTTGTTCCGACTTCGTTATTTATATTTTAATATCATTTGAGGGTATTTTATTAGCCTATTGATTTCGCTTTTATTGATCTTCTCCTAGGTTTATATTACTTACGTTTCTATGTTACATTACTGTATCATCAGGTAAATCAGTTATTGAATGTCAGATGTTGCTTTTTTTTTTATCATTTAATAAGAAAAGGCGGAAGGATGCCATGGCCTTCATAGCAACAACTGATCCTTCGTTGACGGCTGATATAATTAAGAGACTACGACACTTGGTAATTTTAATGGAGTTGTTTATATCTATGCTGCGCACAATCATGTAGGGTCTCGAACTAACGGGAGGTCATCTCCGCGGTCGTTCGATGGGTTGGGTATAACATCCAAACCTTTCTGTAATCAGACTCTATCGGATGCAATGAAAAAAAAAACAATAGTCCCTGATATATATATATATATATATATATAATTTAGTAAGTGGAGTAATACGCATATGTTAAAGGAATTCTTTTATTTCCAACATATGTTTCGAAGATTACAAATGGTTCCTTCCAAAGGAATAGGTGATGTTGATATTACTCCATTTACTAAATTTTTATATTTACTCAATTGCCCAAAATAACAAGGAGTTTCTACCTCATAAACAGGAGTTACACCACAGTCATTTTGTGATCTTTGCTACCCTGGTATCTATTAACCCATTTATTTTGTCGGAGTTAATTATTAACCAAGAGAAAATAAATACATATAATAAAATATATATATATATATTTAGTTGGCCGATACCAATTTCCTTTCGGGGTAAGAGAATTATAATTTGCGTATGTATGTATGTATTGTTCGTATACACAATTCTTGCTTATATATGTATGTACGGGTATATATATGTGTATAAGGGTGTAAAAGTCTTACGAAAAAATGTGTTATGTATAATTGTTGGCATATGCATATATGTATGAGTGAGTATGTATATGCGTAGGTATACGAATGCGTATGTGTATATATTTACACACATATATGTGTGGTTATTTATATGCATTCATTCACGTTAATAGATGCACATGTACGTATTTTCATGTGAGCGTATTTTATACATACATATTTGTATCCAGTGCGTTTTATGTGTGTATATGCGTATATATATTTATATATATGCATATATTGTTACTTAGATGTGTATATCAATGAATATGTATGTATGTATGTATATATATATATATATATATATATATATATATATATATATATATAT